>NC_037687.1:45558134-45648337 GCF_003255815.1 Theropithecus gelada
TTTTTTTTTTTTTTTTTTTTTTGAGACGGAGTCTCGCTCTGTCACCCGGGCTGGAGTGCAGTGGCCGGATCTCAGCTCACTGCAAGCTCTGCCTCCCGGGTTCACGCCATTCTCCTACCTCAGCCTCCCGAGTAGCTGGGAGTACAGGCGCCCGCCACCACGCCCAGCTAGTTTTTTGTATTTTTAGTAGAGATGGGGTTTCACCGTGTTACCCAGGATGGTCTCGATCTTCTGACCTCGTGATCCGCCTGCCTCGGCCTCCCAAAGTGCTGGGATTACAGGCGTGAGCCACCGCGCCCGGCCTTAAAAAAAAATTTTTTTTTAGACAAGAGTCTCACTCTAGTTATCCAAGCTGGAGTGCAGTGGTGCCATCTCAGCTCACTGCAACCTCTGCCTCCCGGGTTGAAGTAATTCTCGTGCCTCAGCCTCCCAGGTGGTTGGGACTACCACACCTGGCTAATTTTTTTGTACTTTTGGTAGAGACAGGGTTTCACCATATTGGCCAGGCTGGTCTTGAACTCCTGGCCTCAAGCAATCTGCTGGCCTCAGCCTCTCAAACTGCTGAGACTACAGGCGTGAGCCACTGCGCCTGGCCTCAAATATGATACGATTCTGACAAATACTGTTTATATTCTGAATTTAGTTACATGACAGTCAAAAAATGTACAGACCATTTATGATCAGAGAAAACGCACTGTGCCCACAGCAGTGGGTGGTAGCCAGTGGGCTTGCTGTTTCTTAGCAGGATGGAGGTGTTTACCCTTCTTGTGGCCCAGGGTTGCAGGCACAAGGATTTCCTATATCCATCCACCCAGGGGGAGCAAGCACAAGACAGCAGGAGCAGCGGCATGAAGAATTTTCAGAAGACACGAGCAATGGTCAGGTGCGGTGGCTCACGCCTGTAATCTCAGCACTTTGGGAGGCTGAGGTGGGTGGATCACCGGAGATCAGGAGGTCAAGACCAGCTTGACCAACATGGCAAAACCCCGTCTCTACTAAAAATATAAAAATTAGCCGGGTGTGGTGGTGGGTGCCTGTAGTCCCAGCTACTCAGGAGGCTGAGGCAGGAGAATCATTTGAGCCCAGGAGGCAGAGGTTGCAGTGAGTGGGGATCGTGCCACTGCACTCCAGCCTGGGCAACAACGTGAGACTCTGTTTCAAAAAAAAAAAAAGAAAAAAAAGAGTGTTAACCCCAGCATTAACTTCCCTCCTGTAACAAGTGCGGGGGTGTTTCAGCAAGGAATCTCTTCTGGTGGGGATTTACTTGTACAAGTATTTGCTATACTTATTTGTAACATTTCACAGTACTCACCTGTGAATGAAATACATTTTCTACTTCTGTATGCCTTTTGCTATTTAATTAGAGAAAAAAGTTTGCATGTACCTATGTTAACAAATTCTCTTACTAATTTTAGATTTTTTGGCGGGGGGGGGGGGTTCAATTATATTATTAGCAAAAAGATGTGCTGCTTAATCTATCATTTTCCAAAGCTTGGACCACTTATTTCATTGCTTTTTGTCTTGCTGCATTTGCTGTGAAGTCCAAGACAAAGTTACATGCTACAGGTGATAACAGTTGCCCTTGTCTGATTCCTGATATTAACTGAAATGATTTTTGTTTCATTATGTAAGGCACTATTTGCTATTAGCTTTTGGTAGATAGTCTTTTTTGTTTTTCATTTATTTACTTATTTTTTAGAGACAGAGTCTCACTTTGTTGCCCAGGCTGGGCTGCTGTGGTGTGATCATGGCTCACTGCAGCCTCAACCTCCTGAGCTCAAGCAATCTTCCCACCTCAGCCTCAAGGCGCTGGGACTACAGGCATGTGCCACCACACCCGGCTAATTTTTTATTTTTTGTAGAACTATGTTGGCCAAACTGGTCTTGAACTCCTGACCTCCTGCAATCTGCCTACCTCAGCCTTCCAAAGTGCTGGAATTACAGGCATGAGACAGCGTGCCCGGCCAGGTTTTCCACTTCTTGGTATAATTTTGTAATGCCTATTTTGCTAGGAAAGAATCGATTTTCTGCTGAGTTTCCAAATGTATTGCTATTAAGTCTTAGATGGTAATGACTTAAAGTGGCTTTTTTTTGAAATAGGGTCTCTCTCTCTGTCATCCAGGCTGGGGTGTAGTGGCATGATCACAGCTCACTGCAGCCTCAAAATCCTGGGGTCAAGGGATGCTACTGCTGCAGCTTCCTAAGCACCACCACACCCAGCTGATTTTTTGTTTAGAGATGAGGGTTTTGTGATGTTGACCAGGCTGGTCTTGAACTCCTGGCCTCAAGTGATCCTCCCACCTCAGCCTCTCAAAGTGCTGGGATTACAGGCATGAGCCACTAAAGTGCTTTTAATGTATCCTATTTCCTAATTTTGTTTCTCTTTGTTCTCTCTTAATCAAGCTTAGAATAAATTGGCTTATATATTTTATTGGTCTTCCAAAGATCCTTTAGAGTTATTTGCAATTTCTACTCTATTTTTCTTTTTAATTTACTTATTTTTGGCTTTTCCCCCTTAATTCCTCCTCCTAGTTTGTTCTTGTTTGTAAATTCCTTCTCTAATTTCTTAAGATGACTCTGGTGTTATTTTCATTGTCTAGGCCAGGAAAAGCTGTTTTCTATGAAGGCAGGAGGGTGTCTGTCACCTATCATAAGCCCTAGAGTTTAGGCAAAAAAAAAAGCATCGCAAAGAACAGGTTATATAATCAGGAAAAAAGCACCCCACAAAAGACTGTTGATCTTGGCTACTGGGAGCGGGCAGGCCTAGACTGGAGCCCACTTGAACTATGGGACTTTGAGCTATTCAAGTAACCTCTCTTAGCCTCAGTTCTGTTCTCCATAAAGTAAGAAAAATAGTCCACTCACGTTCTCAGCCCCTTTCTCACCACTGTTTCCCACTCTTGCTAGATCTGCCCCACACTCGCCTCCACAGTGAGAAAGGGTCGTAAAGGGGGATTAAGTGATTTCACCTTCACAAGTAAGGCTGCGGTAGACAAGCCCTGGGAAGACCTCAGCAGTTGCGTTTGCTGTTGACACTGGGTGAGGGGTGGGAGGCCTCACATACCTGCAGGATCGAAAGGCAAAATCTCTCCCAGCATTCCAAAGACTCCATCGCTTTGGTCACGGTTTGGCCATGTGTTATTTCTAGGTCCCTGCGGCTTCTGTCCCAGAACCTCTGACATCACGTTATCCATATAGCTGCTCACCAGACCCAAGCTGTACAAGTCAGAACTGAGATCAGATATGCCAGGCCACTGACCAAGAGGAGACAGACCTGCTCCAACAGTCTGCCCTGGCTGTTGGGATGAGCCATGTACCCATTTCCCAGGTGCCCGAGGCTGGGGCGGGGGCTGCTGCGGTCCAATGGGCTGGAGTAGGTGTTGGTAGTATTGGACTTGAGGTTGTTGCTGCTTTGGGGACTGCTGCTGAGGTGCCAGTCCTGGCTGGGGTGTCAGAGGTGTGTGTGCCCCAGCCTGGGGTGCCCGTGGTGGAGGGGGCACGGGCAGTGACGGCTGCTGTGGCTGCATGGCTCCTGCCTTCTGCTCAGTCACCATGGCTGTGGCAGCAGAATTACGCCTTGTCACCAACGGAGAGCCCTGATGTGACTGGCCCATGTTAAAGCCCGAGAGAAAATCTATCACCTCTTGCATTTCCTGATCAGTTGGTAAGTTCATACCCTTCTCATCCTTGCCATCATCTCCATGCAGGAAGTTCTCACGCCTCTCCATGAGAAAGCCATTGGCCACTGGATTACTGGAATTCTGAGCTGACTGTGAAGGGTCTGTAGTCCTGGGGAAATTGCCAATGTTCAAAATGCTTTGTAACCTTGTATCAATATTGCCAGGCATTTTGGCCTTCTCTTCTGAACATCCAGCTATGAAGATGTTTTTAGAAGGGGTATTTTGGATGGAATAATTTGTGCTGCTGCTGGAGCTAGTACATGAAGCTTTCTTGGTGAACCGGGATGTCAGTTTGGAGAATGTCTTCTGCAGGCCACCTGAAGATTTGTTTCCATTTCCAGAAGGCAGGTCAGCCTGGTTGCCAAAATCACAGATCTCCCTTTGCAGCTGGATCTGTATGCAGGGTAAAGCTTGCTCCCTATTTAAACAGAAATTTGTTTAAAAAAAAAAAAAGACAAATATATAAAATAATAGAATGGACCTCTTTGTATTTAAGAATGGTGTTGAGAGCAAGAAAAACCTCTCTGGTTGGTATCAGGTTCACTTATTTTATAAATAAATGAACACCCAGGGGTTTTGAAAGTATGAAATCTACAGTGTCTAACGCAGGACTGGAAGTTCTGCTAGGATTCTGGCCTGAGGAGTGTGATTGAGTGAAATCCTCTAATGGTGGCACAGGAGGGGAAAGCATGGCTAGATGTGGGGATGCAACTTGCAGAAGCTAGCTTTGTACCTGGAGGACAGGGGCTACAGCCACGCAAATACAGCAGAGGGACAATGGACAACTCCACAAAGCAGAGGGAGGTGGTGGGGGGATGCAGGGATACTATGGACCAAAGTTGTCCCAAAAGATGGCTGTGACTTTCAAAGTTTCCTGAGCACATTTTCCCCATACTAAAATGGAGCCCTACAGAGCGAAAGGGCATGGGGCAGGAGCTGAGGCAGGTGAAGGCTGTGTGGCCCTGGAAAAGTCACTTCACTATTCTGGCCTTTGTGTACTCATGAGTTAAGAAAGGGAGAAAAGGTTGGGCATGGTGGCTCACGCCTGTAATCCCAGCACTTCGGGAGGTCAAGGCAGGCAGATCACTTGAGGTCAGGAGTTTGATACCAGCCTGGCCAACATGGCGAAACCCCATCTTCATGAAAAATACAAAAATTGGCTGGGCATCATGGCGCACACCTGTAATCCCAGCTACTCGGGAGGCTGAGGTAGGAGGATGACTTGAGCCCAGGAGCTGGGGGAGGCTGCAGTGAGCTGAGATTGCACCACTACACTCCAGCCTGGCTGGGTGACAGAGCCAGATCCTATAAAGACAAGACGACAAAACCAAACACAAAGACCAAGACAGAAAAGAAAAAAAAAAGAAAAGAAAAGAGAAGGGAGAGGGGCCATGGCTAGATGTTTAAGGCTCCTACCAGATGTATACACATTTTTCAAGTTCAACCTGAGAGAACGGATTGAAAAAGAAAACAAATTCTAAAAGACATAAGTACATTTTCTAAACATTTCTCTGTTCTTAATTCATAACGAGAATATGAGTTAAAAGTCCTCTTGATGGACTTCCTCTCAAATGACAAAACAAAGGAAGGCAAAAATGTTAGCAAATAGGATAATCTGGGTACAGGGCATGGAGCAGTTCTTTGTATCATTCTTGCCACTTTGCTGCAGGTTTTAAATTATTCTGAAAATAAAAGTTACTAAAAAGTCCGTATTGCCTTATTTACAATACCGCATACTATCAGTGACACAAGCACACATGAAATTGTGCATAGTCACACTGTCCCCTCAGTATGCATCTAAATGCAAACCACAGACAATTTAAGTGACCCGCACAGACACCAACCTTCCAGCCCTCCAGCGGTTTAGGTCCAGCACGGCTGTGTAGAGCACATCCACCAGACCCAGGGTCTTCTCAGGATCAAGGCTTCTCTGCAGCAGGGACATGGTGGCAGGGTCTTCTTTCAGGCACCTAGGCACAGATTAGGCTGCATTAGTCTTGGCTGCCCTTCTCTACAAAGGTGTTTCAAGCAGGTCTCATAGAAAAGGCTACAACTTTTATGTACTTCTCGCGCCCGACAAAAATTCAGTAACTGTAAGAACACGGAGAAAACAACAGGGCCGACCCTGGAACTCACTGCTCCACAAGAGGAGGAGGAAGCAAAAGGCTCTGAGGTCTCGTGATATCAGAATATATATTTGGTCTCTGCCTCCAGTTCCTCATACAGAGCTCCTAAAACCCTTGAGATTTCCTGGATGATAGTGTCTTTTGTTCTAATAAGATGACTTGCTTATATGATGAAGCCTCCATAAAAATCATTAGATCATCGGGTTCTGAGAACTTCCACGCTGGTGAACACACTGAGATGCTGGGCATGGGGCACACCTGGCAAGGGCATGGAGGCTCGGGGCCCCATCCTACACACTGCACGCTATGCACCTCTTCACCTGGCTGTGTATCTGCTATAATATCCTTTATAACAAACCATAAATGTAATTAAATGTTTTACTGAGTTCTGTGAGACATTATAGCAAAATATCAAACCTAGAGGTTATGGGAACCCTCAACTTATAGCCAATTGGTTAGAAGTCGGGTGACCACCTGGGACTTGTGGATGGCATCTGAAGTGGGAAGTAGCCTTGCAGGGCTGAGCCCTTAACCTGTGGGGTCTGTGCTAGCTCAGACATTCTGATTCCTGCTGACTTCTCCAATAAGTAAACAACACAACTGTCTACCACAAAACTTACACATCCTCTCTAGTTCCTCACATCTTGCATGTAATCCATCAGTGAATCCTGACAGCTCTTCTTATAATACACATCCAGAATCCAAGCACTTCTCACCACCTTGTTTATGAACCCCCTGCTTCAGGAAACCACCACTCCTGGGTTTCAGGACCAAGCTCTCACCTGGTCTCTTTTTCTTTACTCCTGTACCTCCAAAGCCCATCCTTCACATAGCAGCCAGAGCGAGCTTCCCATAGTGCCAATCAAAGCACATCACTCCCCTGCTTAAAACCCTTCAACGGCATCTCATCGTGATTGAAATAAAATCTAAACCCTCACCACAGTCCTCAAAGCCCTCTGTGCCCAGCCCTTCCACCTTGTCCCAGCCGTGAGGCCTTCTCTTTCCCTGGATGGGTTTGTCCACACCTAGGACCTTTGTTCTTGCTGCTGCCTTTGCCCGAATTTCTCTTTCCTGAGATTTGGATATGGCCAACTGCTTCTCATCATTTGGGTCTCCACTGTCCATTCAGGGTACCTACACCAAGAGCCCCCCAACCTTTTTTTGAGACAGAGTCCCACTCTGTCCTCAAGGCTGGATTGCAGTGGTGTGATCAAAGTTCACTGCATCCTCAACCTCCTGGGCTCAAGCCATCTTCCCATGTCAGCCTCCCAAGTAGCAGGGACTACAGGCGTGTGCCACCGCACCCGGCTAATTTTTAAATTTTTTTGTAGAGACGGGGTCTCACTATGTTGCTCAGGCTGGTCCTGAACTCCTTAGCTCAGGTGATCCTCCTGCCTCAGCCTCCCAAAGTGCTAGGATTACAGGTGTGACCCACTTGGTCCAGCCAAGAGCCCTTTTCTGAGAGGGAAAACAGTCTGAGCAGCACAGGTCTACTAGGAAGATGATGTCTGCCAAATCCTGGGCACTCTAGGAGCTAAATGGTGAACTCAACACTTGCAAAGTCATCCAAGGAGGTAGCAGTACTCCCTAACATGACTTGGACTTGGGAAGAAATGTATCAAAGAAATGCGTAAGAGCATGAAATGAGAGTCAGCCAGGCTCTGAAGCACAGGAAAGGGTGAACAACAACGCAAGCTCTGCTAGTGCCCAGCTAGACTTGGACCCCTCAGAGAGAATCTTGGAAACTGAGCCTGCCCAGGGTTCAGTGCACCCAATTCTCTCCGTCTGGAATCACTGATAATTAGGACACATTTGCTCTTGTTCCCAAGCCAAGTCTCGTTGTGACTTGGCTTGTCACATGTTTGCCCACTAGGAAAGCATTTGTTGGCCATGCAGAAAAGAGTACTACAGTTCCTGGTGATAATAATTAATCTTTCTGAAAAATCAACAATCAACAAACTGGCATTTTTATTTTATTCATCAGTCTTGAGCTGATCAATAAAATGCCCTTAAGTGGCTAAACCCATTCTGCTGACAAATCATCAAGACTTGCTTAAAACCCTGTACCTGTTCTTAGATTAAAAGCCCAGTTCCCTCAAGGGCCCTGCAAGTCTTGACATCTATAACTTCCCATCCTTATCACCACCTAGTGCATCTCGTTCCATGCTGGTTCACTCCTGAAGCCTCTGCACTGGCATTCCTTCTGCCTGAAGTGTGCTCCCCATCTGCTCTCTCCATGGCAGGCTCCTCTCAAATCCAACGTCATATCGTCAGAACCCCTTCCAGACTGACTCGTCTAAAAGTCTCCCCCCAATCTCTATCCCACTTATTCTCTATCATATATTGGCGCTCTCCTCTCATTTCCATCATATGCCTGCCTGTGTTTGAACTCATCTCTTATACTTAACAGCTGTCTCCCCCTTCTCTATTCTCAAGTTGGTTTATGAGGAGCAGGGACCCTGTGTGTCTTGCTCATAATTAAATTCCCAGAGCCCAGAACAGTGTCTGGTACACAATAAGTATTCAGTAAATATTCAGTGAAATGAAGCATGGATAGATAGCAATATCCTTTTTCTCCTGGTGGAGTAAAGCAATCATTTCTGTTTGTATTCTTCCCAACAAGCACATACAGTATTCTGTAATTTGAAAAAAACAAAAGAATTAAAATTTTGCAAAATTACCAAAAGCAGCCAGCAGAGGGAGCCTCTGCAAAGACTCACAGTCTACAAGGTCTTTTTTGTGAGGGTGCAATGAGTTACAAAGGAAATCAACCCCACAGGGAGAGTTTTCAAAATAAACCGAAGTGTTAGCCATTTTTGCATTGGCTGTTTATATTCACCCAACCATCCAAAAGTTCAAACTGTTTTCTTCAAAATGAGAATTCTGATTAAGTTTTAACATTTTCCAATGACAGCCTGAATTGGAAAAATTTAAGAATTCAGGGCCGGGTGCAGTGGCTCACGCCTGTAATCCCAGCACTTTGGGAAGCCAAGGCGGGTGGATTACCCAAGGTCATGAGTTTGAGACCAGCTTGGTTAACATGGTGAAACCCCATCTCTACTAAAAATACAAAAATCATTAGCTGGGCATGCAGGTGGGTGCCTGTAATCCCAGCTACTAAGGAAGCTGAGGCAGGAAAATCATTTGAACCCAGGAGACGGAGGTTGCAGTGAGCCGAGACAGTGCCATTGCACTCCAGCCTGGGCAACAAGAACAAAACTATCTCAAAAAAAAAAAATCAGGAACACATTTCAGTAGAACACTGACTACAAAAGAAAAAAAAAAAAGAATTTAGGAACACAAAAATCTTACAGAAAAGTGAGCCTCTGGTTTACTGTTTGATAGAAATGAAAATATGTGTATAAATTACCATTAATTTCAGGACACAGTATGCCACCCTATAATTAACTTAAAATTTTGGGCCAGGTACAGTAGCTCATGCCTGCAATCCCAGCACTTTGGGAGGCCAAGGCAGTGGGATCACTTGAACCCACGCATTTCAGACCATGCTGGCCAATATAGTGAGACCTCATCTCTACAAAAAAACTTAAAAATTAGCCGGGCATGGTGGCGCATGCCTGTAGTCCCAGCTACTTGAGAGGCTAGGGTGGTAGGATTGCTCGAGACCAGGAGTTCAAGGCTACAGAAAGCCATGATCACACCACTGCCCTCCAGTCTAGGGGACAGCGTGACATCTAGTCTCTACCAAAAAAAAATTAATTTAAAAACATAAAAACTTTTTGGTGGCAGAGTACTTATAGAAGGGAGGTTTTAGGACACAAAGTGAACTGCCAATCTTTACTTAATATATTCATAGACTCTAAACATTTTTTACAGAATCTACTATTGTACTCTTACATTTTTTGTTGTTGTTGTTGTTGAGACTGAGTCTGGCTCTGTCGCCCAGGCTGGAGTGCAGTGTCCGGATCTCAGCTCACTGCAAGCTCCGCCTCCCAGGTTTACGCCATTCTCCTGCCTCAGCCTCCAGAGTAGCTGGGACCACAGGCGCCCGCCACCTCGCCCGGCTAGTTTTTTGTATTTTTAGTAGAGACGGGGTTTCACCGTGTTAGCCAGGATGGTCTCGATCTCCTGACCTAGTGATCCGCCCGTCTCGGCCTCCCAAAGTGCTGGGATTACAGGCATGAGCCACCGCGCCCGGCCTGTACTCTTACATTTCAAGAACAAATGGGCCAGGCGCGGTGGCTCACGCCTGTAATTCCAGCACTGTGGGAGGCCAAGGCGGGTGGATCACCTGAGGTCAGGAGTTCAAGACCAGCCTGGCCAACATGGTGAAACCCTGTCTCTACTAAAAGTACAAAAATTAGCCAGGCGTGGTGCCGTGTGCCTGTAATCCCAGCTACCCAAAAGGCTGAGGCAGAGGAATCACTGGAACCCAGGCAGAAGAGGCTGCAGTGAGCTGAGACTGTGCCATTGCACGCCAGCCTGGTGACAGACCAAGACTCCATCTCGAAAAAAAAGGAAAAGAAAAAAAAAAAGAACAAATGGTTTAAATACAACTTGTATGCCTTACCCAACTACCATTTTAGTTCACATAGGCACCAACGGCGCCTCTTTGTTCCTTAGTATTTCTGCCTACTTAAATGATTTAAATATTTTCTCTTATAGCTAAATATTCATGCAGATTACCATTTTAATAGCAAATGCCTTCCAATATATGCTTAATTTTTCCTGTTTATTAATAAAACTATGATGCTCATCCTTATAGTTGAATGTGAATACATATCACAAAGATAAATTTCTAGAGGCAAAACTGGAATTATTGAGGTCATATCCCTTATTTTAGGCTTCTAATATACTAAACTGCCCTCCAGAAAGGCTGTATTTATTCAACAACCCTTTTGCCTGTTTTCACAGTCTGGCTCTAACTAGTATTGTCACTATATTTAGTATAGTTATTCTAAAACAAGTTAACAATATTCTGGGCAAAATGACATATTTTTTTTTTTTTTGGAGATGGGGTCTCGCTCTGTCACCCAGGCTGGAGTGCAGTGGCACGATCTCTGCTCACTGCAATCTCTGTCACCCAGGCTTAAGCAGTTCTCCTGCCTCAAGCTGGGATTACAGGTGCACGCCACCATGCTGGGCTAATTTTTGTATTTTTAGTAGAGACGGGGTTTCGCCACATTGGCCAGGCTGGTCTCGAACTCCTGACCTCAGGCAATCCACCTGCTATGACCTTCCAAAGTGCTGGAATTATTACAGGTGTGAGCCACCCCACCTGGCCCCATATGGTTTCTTTACTTTGTCTCTGATTATTATTATTATTTTTTTTGAGACAGTTTTGCTCTATCGCCCAGGCTGGAGTGCAATAGTGCAATCTCAGTTCACTGCAAACTCCACCTTCCGGGTTCAAGCGATTCTTGTGCCTCAGCTTCCTGATTAGCTGGGATTACAGGCCCCCGCCACCATGCCTGGATAATTTTTGTATTTTTAGTAGAGACGGGGTTTCACCACATTGGGCAGGCTGGTCTCAAACTCCTGACCTCAGGCAATCTGCCTGCCTTGGCCTCCCAAAGTGATAGGATTACAGGTGTGAGCCACCACACCTGGCCATTACATTTTCTTAATCTATTTGTTGATCATATGTCTTCTTTTCTGACTTAGCTGTTCATGTCCCTTGACCATTTTCTTCTGATTTGTAGGAACTTTAAAAACAAAAAAAATTAAGAACAATCTTTTATCTATTATAAGTGTTACAAATATAATATCTAAAAATGACTGTCCCAAGATTTGTAAAGACATTGGGTGTGTCATAACATGAGCTCAAGATCATCAGGGTTGTAGTTGGAACAGAGGAGAAGGAATTCTGTGTTCTCTACTCAGCTTTAGTGAACACTGGGTGAGAGAAAATGATATACTATGTTTAAATGCTGTAGACTCAGTAACAAAGATAATACTGCTCATTATGATCCAAGAATATATAACATTTTAGTTACCTTATGGTCAATGAGATCATTTTTCAGACCTCTTGGCTTTCTCATCATAGACCAATAATCATGACACATGCCACTAACATACCACTGCTGCCCATAAACCTGCATGTGCAGCAAGACTTGCTGCGTCAGCCAGCGTGGGGATTGTTCAAAACAAGGCCATCATTTCAAAGATGTGCAAACGTCAGTGAGAGCTTAGGCTCCGGTGAAAGTAAGAGGCACGTTACCATGTGGATGGGACTTGAACCACGATTCTAGAGCCTTCTAAACTGATCTGGGGGGCATAGGCTTCTTTATTCTCAATCTGTGCTGTGTCAACCACCACCTAAGATAGAAAAAAACAACAAATAACAACAACCAGCTTTCAGAGAGGAAAACGCATCAGAATAAAATCCAATACATAAAATGACTCTCTAAGAACTATTCCCCTAGCAGCCTAGTTATGCCAAGGCCAGTCAGAGCCCCACGAAGACAACAGCAAGCAGTAAAGATGACCAAATCTAAGAACATTTCAACAAACACAAACCACATTCTGGGCATGGGATTTACTGAACTGGCAAGCACCTCTAGCACTTTTTCCAAACTATAAATATGTTAATTAGGAGGAATTAATGTGTGTCCTTTATCTTAGTATTTTTTACTTTATGCACTTAAAAGAAGTAAAAGTATCACTGAAAGTCAAACCAGGCTGGGTGCAGTGGCTCAGGCCTGTAATCCCAGCACATTGGGAGGCTTAGGTGGGTGGATCACTTGAGGTCAGGAGTTTGAGACCACCATGGCCAACATGGTGAAACCCCCATCTCCGCTAAAAATACAAAAATTAGCCAGGCGTGGTGGTCCTGCAGTGCAAGCTACTTGGGAGGCTGAGGCAGGAGAACTGCTTGAACCCGGGAGGCAGAGGTTGCAGGGAGCTGAGATCGTGCCACTGCACTCCAGCCTGGGCGACAGAGCGAGACTCCATCTCAAAAAAAAAAAAAAAAAAAAAAAAGTCAAACCAATGCTTCGATAAGCCCATTTGTCATGACATGCCCAGAAGTGGATGAAACTTTTTTTAAAGATTATTTTATCCTCAACTATCAATAAAAACTGAACTACTTCAGGACAGAGGAAGAACTAACCCCTTTTTGAATAATTTCCTCTTATTTCCAGGAAGAGTCTTTAATACTAGATAGGTGATAGAGTATCCTATGTAATCTAGAGTCTGACAAAGTGATGAATATATTTCAAATAACTAAAAGAATGTTTTTATTTTATTTTATTATTTTTTTTTTGAGATGGAGTCTTGCTGTGTGGCCCAGGCTGGAGTGCAGTGGCGCAATCTCGGCTCACTGCAAGCTCCGCCTCCCGGGTTCACGCTATTCTCCCGCCTCAGCCTCCGAGTAGCTGGGACTACAGGCGCCCGCCACCACGCCCGGCTAGTTTTTTTATACTTTTAGTAGAGACGGGGGTTTCACCATGTTAGCCAGGATGGTCTCGATCTCCTGACCTTGTGATCCACCTGCCTCGGCCTCCCAAAGTGCTGGGATTACAGGCTTGAGCCACCGCACCCGGCCAAGAATGTTTTTAAAAATCATAAAATATTTAAAAACCAAATCTGTAATATTTCAGAAGGGGTAAAACTGTATAGAGTTGTGTTTCATATTCCAAACTCAGCCTCTAATGCAGCCAGCTTTCACTGGTTTAAAGAGTTCCCATAGCTGATCTGCAATGACCTTTGGAAAAAACTTCCTGTCAAAGGAATAGCCATTGTTGGACCACACAGGTGTTTCCTCTCTCCTCCCATCCCCAGAACCACAACCTAAAGTCACACATAAAAGCATCCTGCAATCAAGACGCAAGGAACTAGGAAGAAGTTTCTGCTCTCTGAGTAACATGGAACTTTTTTTTTTTAACCTACAGTGTTTTCTCAAAATAGCCTTTGTGCCTTTTGGCCTTATTTTGCACACTTCTTTCAGGGGAACTCATTGGCATGGTCCTTGCAGTTTCAGCTAAATGGTCTCTGGGAGTATAGATCAGTATCGTAAAGCCAATGGGCTTTTCCATGCTTCAGCAAGGCATGTCTGGTTTACTACTTCTTTTGGAGGTCCCTATACTGAGGAAAAGATCCCAAAGGAAATGTAACTCATTACTGTGAACAGGCCCTCATCTGAGTCTCCACAAGGCAGCCCCACCCGGAGCTGGGCTGCCTGAGCCCTGACCCGCTTGAAACAAAAGGACAGCATACCCTCAATAGCTCTTTATGTGAATAAAGTAGGAATCAGACTAAAAAACAAGTTCTTTAATTTTCTTAATCTCCAATTAGGTCCTTCCAACCTCTGACTGAAATGCCGTATCTTTTTTTTTTTTTTGAGACTGGGTCGTACTCTATCACCCAGGCTGGAGTGCAGTGGCGCAATCTCGGCTCATTGCAACCTCTGACTCCTGGGCTCAAGTGATTCCCATGCTTCAGCCTCTCAAGTAGCTGGGATTACAGGTGCCCGCCACCACACCTGGCTAATTTTTGTATTTTTAGAGACGAGGTTCCGCCATGCTGGCCAGGCTGGTCTTGAACTCCTGACCTCAGGTGATCTACCTGCCTCGGCCTCCCAAAGGGTTGGGATTACAGGTAGGTGTGAGCCACCATGCCCTGCCACCATATCTTTTTCAAAAGTTGTCATTTACTAGAAAGGGAGATCAAATACATAACATTCTATGGGTCAGTGGTGCAAACAAAAAGCTACATGGTGGTTTCAGATGTTGATCTCCTGACCCACTCAACTCTGGCCAAAGTTTTTTTTCCTCTGAAAGATGAACAAATCATTATTTTTTAGTTGATGTTACTTTACTGCTAAGAAGGAGATAAACAGAACTGGTATACAGTGACTGGATCAGGGCACTACTTATACCATTGTGGTCAAGGTAGGCCTCTCAGAGGAGGTGATTTTGGAGCTGACACCAGGAAGATAAGGAGTGACCCACATGATAATCAGAAAGAAGAGTATTTTCAGATAAAAGGGGCATCAAGAGCACAGGCCTGGGACAGGAAGAAGCATGGGATGTTTGAGCAACAGACATCCAATGTAGGTCCAGAATAGGGGCTAGGTTAAGGGGCCCTGTCAAATTATTACTAATGTAATTTTTCTTTTCTTTTTTTTTTTTTTTTAAGGGCCAGGTATGGTGGCTCATGCCTGTAATTCTAGCAGTTTGGGATGCCTAAGTGGACGGATCACGAGGTCAGGAGTTCGAGACCAGCCTGGCCAACATAGTGAAACCTTGTCTCTACTAAAAAATACAAAAATTAGCCAGGCATGGTGGTGCATACCTGTAGTTCCAGCTACTCGTGAGGCTGAGGGAGAAGAATCACTTGAACCCGGGAGGCAGAGGTTGTGGTGAGCCGAGATCACGCCACTGCACTGCAGCCTGTGCAACACAGCGAGACTCCATCTCAAAAAAAAAAATTACCCGGGTGTGGTGGCGGGCACCTGTAATCTCAGTTACTTGGGAAGCTAAGGCAGGAGAATCACTCAAACCTAGGAGGCAGAGGTTGCGGCGAGTTGAGATCGTGTCACTGCACTGCAGCCTGGGTGACAGAGCAAGAGTCTATCACAAAAAAAAAAAAGAAAAAAATAGAGGCAAGGTCTCACTATGTTGCCCAGGCTGATTTAAAACTCCTAGACTTGGCCGGGCGCGGTGGCTCAAGCCTGTAATCCCAGCACTTTGGGAGGCCGAGACGGGTGGATCACGAGGTCAGGAGATCGAGACCATCCTGGCTAACACAGTGAAACCCCGTCTCTACTAAAAAACACAAAAATCTAGCCGGGCGAGGTGGCGGGCGCCTGTAGTCCCAGCTACTCGGGAGGCTGAGGCAGGAGAATGGCGTGAACCCGGGAGGCGGAGCTTGCAGTGAGCTGAGATCCGGCCACTGCACTCCAGCCTGGGCCACAGAGCGAGACTCCGCCTCAAAAAAAAAAAAAAAAAAAACAAAAAACTCCTAGACTTAAGCAATCCTCCTGCCAAAGTGCTGGGACTACAGGCATGACCTATGGGGCCCAGCCTGTAATAGTTTTCTTAAAATGAGCAAAGCCCATAGCATCATTTTGCAACTAGGTTCCCTGCAAATATGTATTATCAATCTGATTTTTCTTTTTCTTTTTCTTTTTTTTTTTTTTTTTTGAGACGGAGTCTTGCTCTGTCGCCCAGGCTGGAGTGCAGTGGCCAGATCTCAGCTCACTGCAAGCTCCTCCTCTCGGGTTCACGCCATTCTCCTGCCTCAGCCTCCCGAGTAGCTGTGACTACAGGCACCCGCCACCTCGCCTGGCTAGTTTTTTGTATTTTTAGTAGAGACGGGTTTCACCGTGTTAGCCAGGATGGTCTCGATCTCCTGACCTCGTGATCTGACCGTCTCGGCCTCCCAAAGTGCTGGGATTACAGGCTTGAGCCACTGCGCCTGGCCTGATTTTTCTTTTTAAAGAGATTTTTTAAATGCTGCTCTTCCTTTACCTTGTCTACCTTCCTGGTCTAAATTCCATAGCACCAAATAACTTTTTAAATTATTCAATATTTTCACACATGTGTCTGCACCACATCCTCATATGCCTGAAACATCTTGGTATTCCACCTATCATCCACCACCCACACTCACTCACCAGTCCAGCCTGGCCAAACAGCAGCTGCACCGCCGTCTTGCAGGCACCCCGCCATGTGGATGGGCAAACCTGGTTCAGCACTTCAGTCACAGGAAAATCATCCCTGGATGTGATTCCATTATAGCAGCCTGCTTCCTTCATCAGCTGTAACATTGTATGCTATAGATTGATAAGAAGAGAGTTCACACCTCAAGACAAAGCCATGCAAGGTTCTAAATTTTGTAAAAATGCATTTATACAATCATCCTTAAAAGAAGAGCATTTTATTTATATGTTTTTTGAGACATGGTCTCACTCTATCATCTAAGCTGCAGACCAGTGGCATGAACATAGCTCACTGCAGCCTCGACCCCTCAGGCTTATGTGATTCTCCTGCTTCAAGCCTCCCCAGTAGCTGGGACCACACAGGCAGGTGCACACCACCACACTCAACTAATTTTTAAATTTTTTGTAGACGTGGAGTCTTGCTATGTTGCCCAGGCTAGTCTGGAACTCCTGGGAGAAGGGCAACTTTTTTTTTTTTTGAGACGCAGCCTTGCTCTGTTGCCTAGACTGGAGTGCACTGACACAATCTCAGCTCACTGCAACCTCCACCTCCTGAGTTCAAGCAATTCTTCTGCCTCAGCCTCCTGAGTAGCTGGGATTATAGGTGCCCGCCACTACACCCAGCTAATTTTTTTTTTTTTTTTTTTTTGAGACGGAGTCTCGCTGTGTCGCCCAGGCTGGGGTGCAGTGGCACGATCTCGGCTCACTGCAAGCTCTGCCTCCTGGGTTCACGCCATTCTCCTGCCTCAGCCTCCGAGTAGCTGGGACTACAGGCGCCGCCACCACGCCCAGCTAGTTTTTTTTTTTTTTTTTTGTATTTTTAGTAGAGACGGGGTTTCACTATGTTAGCCAGGGATGGTCTCGATCTCCTGACCTCGTGATCCACCCGCCTCGGCCTCCCAAAGTGCTGGGATTACAGGCTTGAGCCACCGCGCCCGGCCTTAATTTTTGTATTTTTAGTAGAGATGGGGTTTTGCCATGTTGCTCAGGCTGGTCTTGAACTCCTGACCTCAGGAGATCCGTCCACCTCAGCCTCCCAAAGTGTTGGGATTACAGGCATGAGCCACCACGCCTGGCTCAAGAAGAGCATTTTAAATACACCCTAATTATGTCATTTGAACTTCTTTAGTAATGATCATCAATCACTCTCAGAGATTTTCTCAACTCCATAGAGTGAATGACTAGATATGGATACATACGCAATAATATACACAGATTTCTATACCAGCACAAAATATAGAATTATTTAGCAATCTACTGATGTGAACTGATTGAGGAATTTTGAAATTCTGAATCCCTCCAAATAGGGAAACAAAATCATCTGATACAAGCAAATACCAATTAAAATCTCAATTTTATTTTGGATGACCAAGTAGTCAGGTATTCAGGCTCTGGAAACAGATTACATAAGCTCAAATTCTAGCTCTTCTACTTTCTAGCTGTGTGACCTTGGGTATCAGTTCCCAGGTGTGGCAGGTGAGCCAAAGGGCAGCACCCCCACCTCGTGGGTGAGCATTAAGTGAGACAATGATGTGGAGCACCTGGCACAATGGCTGGAACACATGATGTTCCACAAATAATCATTATCACTGCAGCATTATGACAGTATCTCTCTTCTTATGTAATTCATACAAGTCCACAGACAGACATTAATCATAAACAATATCTTATAGTGTACTTTCAAACCCTTTCTGTTAAACATCTGAATAAAATTATGAATAAAACTCTCTTGGTCCAGCTCGGTGGCTCATGCCTGTAATCCCAGCACTTTGGGAGGCCAAGTAAGGTGGATCAGCCGAGGTCAGGAGTTCGAGATCATCCTGGCCAACACAGTGAAACCCCGTCTCTACTAAAAATACGAAAATTAGCCAGGCTTGGTAGCACATGCCTGTAGTCCCAGCTTCTTCAGAGGCTGAGGCAGGATTGCTTGAACCTAGGAGGTGAAGGTTGCAGTGAGCTGAGATAGATCACACCACTGTACTCCAGCCTGGACGAGAGAGTAAAACTCCATCTCAAAAAACAAAAAAAAACTTGCTTGACAAATGTCTGATTAAAGTCTCCATAGGTCTGCTTTTTAATTTTTTTTTTTTTTTTTAAAAGACAGAGTTTTGCTCTTGTTGCCTAGGCTGGAGTGCAATGGCACAATCTTAGCTCACTGCAGCCTCCACCTCATGGGTTCAAGCAATTCTCCTGCCTCAGCCTCCCGAATAGCTGGGACTACAGGCGTGCACCACCACACCTGGCTGATTTTTGTAATTTTAGTAGAAATGGGGTTTCACCATGTTGATCAGGCTAGTCTCAAACTGCTGACCTCAGGTGATCCACCTGCTTTGGCCTTCCAAAGTGCTGAGATTACAGGCGTGCGCCACCACACCCGGCTGATTTTTGTATTTTTAGTAGAAATGGGGTTTCACCATGTTGATAAGGCTAGTCTCAAACTGCTGACCTCAGGTGATCCACCTGCTTTGGCCTTCCAAAGTGCTAGGATTACAGGCGTGAGCCACCACGCCCGGCCCCATTTTGTTTTTTAATCTACATCCTTTGCAAGCCTTTACATTTCTCTTAAGAACTCTATTTTCAAGTTCACACTCAGTTGCTGGAACCCCATGGAAAGCTACCGTCTTAAGTTTCAGATTGTCGGCGGCCGACTCATTAAAGGAGACGCCCTTCAGGAAGTGCGATCCTATCTGCACAGGGACGGTGGGGAGCTCACACTGCATGGGCTGCGGGGGTGTCTGCCTCCGCCCTGTCTGCTGGGCTTCCGCCTCGCTGCAGCAGCCCTGGAAAAGGCATGGATGGAAGAGGAGAGGTGACCCATCGCTCATCTGTTAAAACACTTGGTTCACATTACACTGCAGCAGCAGCACCCTAGGTCCCCAGAGCTTTAGGAAGGAAAAGCGTACCTGCAAACTTGCTTCAATCGCCTTTGGATTCAGGTGGAAGCCAGCTTTCATTGCATATTCACAGTGTCCTAAGCTTTCCAGAGCTATCTTATATGCCTGGAAATAAGTTATTTTTAACAATCAAGATCATAAAGCAAATTATAAGATGACAAAGTTCAATGGAAATAGAAGTCTTAAATTTCTATAGCTATTAAAAGACTCGAGGCCAATTACTACTCTATAACCCTTTGTAATTGGTTCAACATCACAACTTTAACTCCCTCCCTTGTTTCTATCCCATGGAAATCAGTATGTCAGTTCTGAAAAACTTACTTGCAAAGCACTGTCAATTTTTATGTTCAGTTCTTTTAGCTGGTGCTCAGGAATTGCTGCACTTTGAGAACAAAAGAGTTGTTGAACTTCAATTCCTGCCAGGCAACCATCACAGCCTCTTTCTCTTAGCCTAGATGTCGCCTGCAACATATATAGTAACTGGTAGGTAAAAGAGGGTTGCACAGTTCTTGCAACATTAGACCCACAATAACAACAAGAAAAACTCCCTCAACTAAAATGCAGCAATAAACCATCTAAGCAAATAAACTAGAAGTTCTAGATTGTTTGTATTGCAAAGTGAGCAGCCCAAATTTTGAAAGCCTAATTAACCATCCTGAAAATAAAGGAAATCTCCCTTTATTTTATTTTTTTTTTGAGACAAGGTCTTACTCTGTCACCCAGGCTGGAGTGCAGTGGTGCTATCTCGGCTAACTGCAACCTCCACCTCCCGAGTTCAAGCAATTCTCCTGCTGAACTCAGCCTCCCGAGTAGCTGGGATTACAGGCGCCCACCACCGTGCCCAGTTAAGTTCTGTATTTTTAGTAGAGATGGGGTTTCATGATGTTGGGTCAGGCTGGTCTTCAACTCCTGACCTCAGGTGATCCACCCACCTCGGCCTCCCAAAAGCTGGGATTACAGGCTTGAGCCACGACACCCGGCCGAAATCTCCCTTTATTTTAGGAACCCTGGAAAAAAGACTTACCTACTTGTTATTTGTTTTATATATACATATATATATTCAGACATTTTTAACTTTCCTGCTTTAAAAAGACAGGTTACCTAGAATATTGGCACTTGGAGTTTCCAGAATAAAAAAAAAAAGAAAGGAAGAACATACATGGTTGGGCATTCCTATACAGTGAAGGAAAAGGCCACATGAATACAGAACAGGAAAAATATACATTGGCATGTTAACAGAAAAACAGAGCTTTTGAAATCTGCACAGAAAATTAAATATTTATTGTTCAGTCACTACATATGTTTATGAAGAGTAGATAAGCAAGATAGAAAAGGAGAAACTAATCTCTGTCATTTGATGATTAAATGCAGAAAATATATACATGGATCAGGACAAGAAGAGAATACAGAAAAATATATATTTGATTTATTAGATGGGATTACAGATGAACTGTTTTTAGGTTTCTATTTTTGTTGCAATTCTGTGAACCAAGTAACATTTTTAGCAGTTAACTTTTGTTCTGCTGGGCCAGTGTAGGAGTTGTAATATTTACAAAACTTGCAGACTACAGGAAAATGACTAGCTGCTATAATGCCGTAAAGTTCCAAAGCTTTGGTTTCACAAACTGTATGTAAACACCCTTCCCTGAAGCCTAAGAGTCTCACAGTTTAAAACTGTTTGACTCTTTCTAAGGATCTTTCAGTCAAATATTTAGCTCACGCAGGGCGCGGTGGCTCAAGCCTGTAATCCCAGCACTTTGGGAGGCTGAGACGGGCAGATCACGAGGTCAGGAGATTGAGACCATCTTGGCTAACACGGTGAAACCCCGTCTCTACTAAAAAATAAAAAAAACTAGCCGGGCGAGGTGGCGGGCGCCTGTAGTCCCAGCTACTCGGGAGGCTGAGACAGGAGAATGGCCTAAACCCGGGAGGCGGAGCTTGCAGTGAGCTGAGATCTGGCCACTGCACTCCAGCCTGGGCGACAGAGCAAGACTCCGTCTCAAAAAAAAAAAAAAAAAAAAAAAAAAAAAATTTAGCTCACAAGGTGGTGTATTAGGTTCATGCTGGAGCACAAAGCTGCTCCTTAACCCCTCCTGGAGCTGACAGCCTCATGGCCAAAAAGGTGAACAAGGAAAACATAATTATAAATGGAGAAAAAACACTGAAGGAAACAGAGGACTATACCAGGGAGTGTCCTAGACACCCAGAAAGCAGTATTTAGGGTGAGAATTAGAGGAGAAGGTCATAAATGGAATTGCATGTGTGTGGGGTGGGGTGGGGGTGTCAAGACCTACAGACGGGTCCATGAAACAGGCCAAGGATCCAAGATAACAAAGACACATCCAAGGAACTAGAGCCCAGCGAGCGAGGGCAGGGTGGCCACTGATAAGGCTGGCCATCAAGGCAGGAGCCAGACTAGGCAGGTCTAGGCAGGTCATGCCGAGGGGTCCACGTGCTACCCTAAGGAAATGAGAAGCAACATCATCCAATTTTAAAATGAAGGAGAGCAAGACAGGGAGGGGAGAAGTAACGATTCCCTGAACGAGGGTAGTGATAAAGGACATGGAAGAAGGGGACAGATCTGGGATAGGATTTTGGAGGTGGGACCTGCCTGGTTTTCTTAAGGACTGGACTAGGTATGGACATGATGGAAATGCTGAAGGATAAATCTCAGCTTTCTCAAGTGAACAACGCAGTGTGGGATGGCACCGCTTACTAGCATAGAGAGGGTCTAGGGAGGAACAGGTGAGTGGAGAGAGGCTATGCCCGAGCCACCTGCGAGACCCCTGGTAGCAGCTGAGCTCAGGTGCCTGAAGCCCACAGGAAGTGGGCGGCTCACTGATCACACACATTTGAGCCCTCTCCCAGGACACAGGTGGCTTTTTGAGTCCCAAGACTGTATGGAGAACCCCTAAGGAGAAGGGCGCTATAACTGAGCCTGGAGAAACTCATTCAGAAGTTGTGTTGAGGAAGGAGAGGCCAGTAAACTAGATGAAGAAAGGATGACCCAAGAGAAAAGAAAGCTTGGTTCCTGGATGTCACAAGATGAGCGTATTTCCAGGGAGGAATATTCTCCACACTGCTGTGAGCTGCTGAAAGTTGTTGAAAGGCTTCCCTGGATTTGAAAACACGCAAGGAAGGCACCAATGACCTTGATAAGAGAAGGCATGTTCTTTTATAGGAGTGGAAGCCAGATTTCAGCAAGCTGAATGACATCATGTACATAAAGTTTCAGACTGTGTAAAATAATACCTTATATATGGATACATTCATATATGGAAAAATACTAAAATACGCACAAGAATCACAGGCTTCAAATTCAAAAGAGGTTATTTCTAAAGACAAAGGGATGAATAAGAAAGTGGAGAGGTACAAAAGGGATTCAAGTGAATTTGCAGACTGGGTGCAGGAGCCTAGGAGCTGGGGACCAGCCTGGGAACATAGCAAGACCCTGTCTTTGCAAAAATAAGTAAACAGTAAAATAAAATAAATAATTAGCCAAGCATGGTGGTGCATGCCTATAGTCTGAGCTACTCAGGAGGATTGCTTGAGCCAAGGAGGTCAAGACTGCAGTAAGCTGTGATCACCACTGCACACCAGCCTGGGCAACAAAGCAAGACACAGTCTTTAAAAAAAAAAAAAAAAAAAAAATATGTAACAGGCATGAGCAAATATGGCAGGCAGCTAAAAGGAAGATACTGATGGGTATGAAATGTTCTATATGCCTGAAATACTTCAACAATAATTACTTTTTAGACTACTCTGGGTAAACTGTCTATGGGGTGTGCCAGGAGCAGTAAGGAGCCACAGGGTGCAGTAAAAATAAAATAGTAATTTTTTAGAATGAATGAAAAGTGAAAGAAAGGCAGACAACTACTCCAAGAAGTTGGCTGAGAAAAGAGCAGAGAAATGGACTTTTCTGTGGGAAGCATCTTTGTATACTGGCAGGAACAGGCTGAGGATGAGGGAGAGAAAACACTGGGTCACACCACAGAAGTTGGGCCCTCGACGATGGGGGCAAGGCGGGCACCGGGCAATCCTGGACAGGAGGAGACAGCACCTCCCCTGCTGTCATGAGGCAGGAGAAGGAAGAAAAGATGGGTGTGAAGTGGGGTGGCAGGGGCGGTGGTGGCTTGGCCACATGAGGAAGAAGGGCTGCCATCAGGGAGATTCTATTTTCTCAGTGTAGTGGGAGGTGGCATCACTGGCTGAAAGCAAAGGAGTGTAAAAAGAGTAGAAAGGCCTGGACAGACTAAAATGGTGGCAGAAAAGGTCAAGGTGAAAAGGTCAAGAGAGCACTCGGAGGCCTCCTACTGTGGGCTGGTCCTCAGCATGAGTGATCCAGAAGATGGAGCAGGGGACCAAGGCAGGTGTTAGGTTCACATGTGTGAGCTGAACAGTCAGGAGGCTGGGGCCCAGCAGCCAAGAGGACACCAAAGGCTGTAAAGTCACACGACAAGGCGACAAGGCGCAGGTCTGGACCTCAGGGTCCAGCCGTCTACAATAAAGCCAACTGGTCCCACCCCCACACACAGCCTCCAATTAGCATTCCAGGGCCTTTCTGATGAACAGAAAGCCAGCTCAAGGAAAGTCTTTGGCATGAAAGACAGACCAAAACATGCAAGCAAACAGGAAAAAGACCAAAACATGCAAGCAAACAGTGAAAATTAAAAAGAAATGACAACAATGCAGCAAATGGCATGAAATTGAAATAATAAAAAAACTAGAGACTGGACAATATTAAGATGTGAAAAATCATGTTTTGAAAATTTTACTAAAGAAAATTTCCAAAACATAAAATGAAATACTTTGCCAAGTTCATTATGGAATGATGTGAACTAGACATTAATGAATCACTATACTGTTAACTATAAATTATGGTTTACTCTGTGTTTGCCTTTTGGGATAGTTTTAAAAAATTATTTTTTGGCCCGGGTGGTGCCTCACGCCTGTAATCCCAGCACTTTGGGAAGCCAAGTCAGGTGGATCACCTGAGGTCAGGAGCTTGAGACCATCCTGGCCAGCGTGACAAAACCCCATCTCTACTAAAAATACAAAATTGGCTGGGCATGGTGGCGGGCACCTATAATCCCAGCTACTGAGGAGGCTGAGGCAGGAGAACTACTTGAACCCGGGAGGCGGAGGGTGCAGTGAGCGGGGATTGTGCCACTGCACTCCAGCCTGGGCGAAAGAGCAAGACTCTGTCTCAAAAAAAAAAAAAAAAAAAGAAAAGAAAATTATCTTTTACTCTGTAAAATGGAGCAGTAAGTCCTAGTTAAAGTCTCAACTTCTAATGTTTATTTTTTATTTCTCATACTGGAAACAAAGATGTAGTAAAATGCCTACAAGAAATGTCACCCATGGCCAGAAGTGGTGGCTCACACCTGTAATCCCAGCATTCTGGAAGGCCAAGGAGGGTGGATCACCTGAGGTCAGGAGCTCGAGACCAGCCAGGCCAACATGGTGAAACCTCATCTCTACTAAAAATAAAAAAATTAGCCTGGCGTGGTGGTGTGTGCCTGTTATCCCAGCTACTCAGGAGGCTGAAGCAGGAGAATTGCTTGAACCTGGGAGGTGGAGGTTGCAGTGAGCCAAGATCACGCCATTGCACTCCAGCCTGGGCAACAAGAGCGCAACTCTGTCTCCCAAAAGAAATGTCACTGATCATAGGCAAAAGTCTCCTTAAAACAGACTTTTTCAGAGCTGTTTTTGATTGCCTTTTATTTAAGCTTAAATGCTTCTGGCTGTGGAAAAGGAATAGAGAATGCCACATCAGAGTGACTAGGAAAGCAACCCTGTGCTAGGCTGGAATCGCCCCACTGGAGTGGCTCCCTGCAGCCCACCATTCAGTCATAAGACTCGCACAATTCTCCCCCACGTTATTGCTGATGACCATGCCACACCATCCCACACCACTGCGCTCTCTATCCACTAGGGAGCCAACCTCTGGTCTAGCTCTTGCATGATGGTTAGATTTTATAAACATATCTGCTGTGCTGGGAAATAGCCAATCTTCCAACGGATAAAAGACTTCATGTTGGTCCGGTGTGGTGGCTCATGCCTGTAATCCCAGCACTTTCAGAGGCCAAGGCAGGTAGATCACAAGGTCAGGAGTTCAAGACCAGCCTGGCCAAGATGGTGAAACCCTGCCTCTACTAAAAACACAAGACTTAGCTGGGCTAAAATACAAAAATTAGCCAGGCATGGTGGCGGGCACCTGTAATCCCAGCTACTTGGGAGGCTGAGGCAGAGAATTGTTTGAACCCAGCAGGCGGAGGCTGCAGTGAGCCAAGATCGTGCCACTGTACTCCAGCCTGGGTGACAGGGCGAGACCCCGTATCAAAAACAAAAAACAAAAAACAAAAAAAAAACTTCATGAAGTCACATAAAGCATACTAGAGAACTGCTCAAATCACATGTAAAGCAACTGACAAATGAGGATGTAGGCAGAGTTAGACCAATTAAGAATCTTGTCCACGCCTGTAATCCCAGCACTTTGGGAGGCTGAGGCAGGCAGATCACAAGGTCAAAAGATCAAGATCATCCTGGCTAACACGGTGAGACCCCGTCTCTACCAAAAATCAAAAAAAAAAAAAAAAAAAAAGCCGGGCGTAGTGGCAGGCGCCTATAGTCCCAGCTACTCAGGAGGCTGAGGCAGGAGAATGGCGTGAACTCGGGAGGCAGAGCTTGCAGTGAGCCAAGATCACGCCACTGCACTCCAACCTGGGGGACAGAGTGAAACTCCATCTCAAAACAAAACAAAACAAAACAAAAAAGAATCTTGTCTGGGCACAGTGGCTCATGTCTGTAATCCCAGCACTTTGGGAGGCAGAGGTAGGTGGATCACTTGAGCCCAGCAGCTCAAGACCAGCCTGGACAACACAGTGAGACTCCATCTCTACCAAAAAAAAAAAAAAAATAGAATAATAGTAATAGTAATAATAATAATAATAAGCTAGACATGGTGGCATGAGCCTGTAGTCCCAGCTACTTGGAAGAGGCTGAGGTGGGAGGATCTCTTGAGCCTGGAGGTCCAGGCTGTAGTGAGCCTTGATCACAGCACTGCACTTCAGCCTAGGCAGCAGAGCAAGACCCTGTCTCAAAAAAAAAAAAAAAAGAAAGAAAGAAAAAGAAAAGAAAAACTTAAAGAATTAAAAAAGTTTCAAAGATTCCAAGCCCTGCTATAGGGAATGATTTGACTAGCAAAAAACAGACAAAATTCCCTGTGTCCACTGAGCTCTCACCCTGTTGTGGTTTTATCTTTGGAGCCTGCCATCCCATCTGTCTGCCAAACACTCCTGCTCGCCTGCCTCGCTGCCTGGCTGGCCACTTACCCTCCCCAGACAGCTCCACCCCATCTTTCCTGACTTGGGTGCCAGCCTCTTCTCACTGGTCCCCCATCTTAGCTTTCCTGCAGCACTACTGTTCAGAGACATGACCCTCCCTTCCTCTGGCTCCCGCACATCTCCATCCTGGCCCCTTAACCCTGTTTTTGTAAGCCTATTCTCCCAGCAGGCTGTGAGTAGAGGTTGTCATCCTAGTGCCTGGCACAAAGTGGGCATTCACAAAGATGTTCACTGTTAAATGAATGAACAAGCTAATGAAACAGTTTAAAACGTACATTTCTAAATAAAATGGCTCTTTTGAGAATCAACAGGCAAAGGCCCTCTGGAGCCTCTCCTATTTGAACACAGGTACCAATCTCCCCAAAGCCAGGGTTACCTCAGCAGCCCCCCGCCAGGACCGCACAGCTTCTTCCAGTTCAGGTGTGTGGCCCATGCCAGATAAGCTGCCGCCACTGCTGCTGTTCTTTTTTTCTGGCACAATGACCTCAGCAAAGCAAGAGTGAGCCACCGGCTGGACCTTCTGTAATGCATGAGTCAAAAACTGGAAATGGACTTGCACCACAGTCAGGAAACATCGCCCCAACACCTGTGAAAACAAGACAGCCAGGGATGTTTAGGTTGTGGGTTGCTGTTGGATTCGCGCAGTAAATTTTCAGTGACTAACTTAATAGAAGCAATGGTTAACTGGAATTCCAAAATCATACAAAGTTAAAAGGCCACCATGCTTCAGAAGGATCTGCCTTTGTTTTTGTGTTTGGACCTCGGTGACTGATGCCTAGAAGTCAAAACATTTCCATCAAATAACAAGGTCCAAGGTTGAAATAAGTCTTCCCATTTCCCACCAACTTGCCCCTAATCCTGTTCTCCACTCCCTACATCTGGACTCACACCACTTCTGGTGTCTTTGAGCTCCTGCTGAACCACAGTCATCCACAACTGCAATTATGTCCACACAGTATTCAGAAGGTAAAGAAGAAAACTGTGCAACTGAAAATCTGAAAGAAGGCCAATTTGACCATAAGACATTCCATTGAAAATGGAATCCAAATATACTGGTTATTTTAGTAAGAGTGTTAACATAGTTATTAACATAGTCATATGTCATCTTTCCAGTCTTACGAAACAAAGCTGACAGACCAGTCTTCCAGGAGTCAAGAAAATATAATGGACAGCTCCATTCATGAGTACCATTAGCCTGATATATATCCGTGATTGGGGGCTAATAGACCAAGTAGGAAATTAACTTAAAAAATACTATACACATAAATATGTAATTATAATAAGATGTATACTAAATACATACTACGTGCCACAAACATTTTCAGATATGATTGTGCATTTCTCTGGCAGCCTTCTGGTATGGGCTAAGGCTGTTCTGACAGCTCCTTTGCTGCTCCTCCCTGTTACTCTCTTGCGTAAACCAGTTACAATGTGTTCTCTATCATTTATTATTTATCTTTCTTTTTTTTGAAATGGAGTCTCGCTCTGTCACTCCGGCTGGAGTGGAGTGGCATGATCTCGGCTCACTGCAACCTCCACCTCCCGAGTTCAAGCGATTCTCTGACCTGAGTGCACCATCACACCCAGCTAATTTTTGTATTTTCAGTAGAGATGGGGTTTCACCATGTTGGCCAGGCTGGTCTCAAATTCCTGACCTCAGGCACTCCACCTGCCTCGGCCTCCCAAAGGGCTGGGATTACAGACGTGAGCTACCATGGCCGGCCTTATTTCCTCTTTAACACAGGGCAAAAACCTGCCACTTACAAAGCAACCTGACCACAAACCTTCCAGATTATTGACATTTTTTCCTAATCTCTCATAGTTGTTTTGCCCACATCAGATCTGACAATAATACCAACAAAAACCTTTTGCAGCTCTTTTATCCTGTTTCCTAATAATCTTTTTGTGGAAGATATTTTTTTTTTTTTTTTTTTTTTAAGACGGAGTCTTGCTCAGTCGCCCAGGCTGGAGTGCAGTGGCCGGATCTCAGCTCACTGCAAGCTCCGCCTCCTGGGTTTACGCCATTCTCCTGCCTCAGCCTCCGGAGTAGCTGGGACTACAGGCGCCCGCCACCACGCCCCGCTAGTTTTTTGTATTTTTTAGTAGAGACGGGGTTTCACAGTGTTAGCCAGGATGGTCTCAATCTCGTGACCTCGTGATCCGCCCGTCTCGGCCTCCCAAAGTGCTGGGATTACAGGCTTGAGCCACCGTGCCCGGCCTGTGGAAGATATTTTATATTTCTTTGGCTTATGCAGATTACTTACTCACAACTTACTTTACTGAGTTTGCAATTCACCCAACTGAGCAGGAGTGGACCTGAGAGAGCCGGCCCTCAGCCCACTGCCTCGTGGAAGTAGTGAAGGTCAGGGAACTATGGCCATTGCTTTTTACAAGGAACCAAAATCCAGCACAGTGCCCATGCACTGTCCTGACCCTTGAGCAGCACACAGTAAGACTCAACCTTCCTCTCCCCTCAGATGAACACGTGGACTCTCTGCCTTGTGGCATGCACCTGGACCTCTTACCCTGCCTTACCTCACGCACATGCGCAGATTCCTTGGGCGCAGTGCGCAGGTGGACCTCTTGCCTCGCCTCAGCATCTACCCTTTGCCACATGCCCTCTCAGTTCCCACAAGTCAGAGCTGTTTCCTAGAAAAGCAGGGGCAAGCCAGTTCCCAGCATGACACTTATTCTCTCTGAATCCCTCCTCACCCCGTGGAAATCACCAGGACCAACTAAAGCAAACAAAAAACCGCACACAAATCTCACACCAAAGCATCCGCCCTCCAGAGTGAACAACTGGCATTACAGGCTGAAGTCCCCCAAACTCCTGGGCTTCCACTCACACCTCCTCAGAGCACTTCCCCCAGTGCTCTGTGCTAGACTGGGCAGGGTGAGGGACACAGAGGCAGCGCACCCAGGCCAGTTAGACAGGTGCCAGGAGTAGAATAAGCAGCAGCTATTCAGTCCTATAGAGCACACAGACAGCTTTAGTGGAGCAAGCAGCCTGGACCTGACCAACGCTGGAGAGTCACATGGGCTAGAGCATTCAATCCCAGGAACCACCCTATGAGGTCATCCTCCCTTCACAGACAACAAGATCAAGATATAGAAAGGCTATGAAATATTGTCAAGGTGATACAAAACTAGATGTGGTGGACCAGTCACCTGACTCAAATGTCCATGCCCTTCACTTGTGTGCCCCACTGCCTTCAGCAGACTCTAAACGGGGATCGACTGGCACGTGACAGAAACTCCACCTTAAATGGTGTAGGCTGAAGGTATCCTCAATCTCCTCATCCACTGCAGACACAGGGAGGAGGAGTGAGCTGGCTCCCCAGGGACACAAACTCTTCCTCCCTCTCCTTCCTCAGCACCTTGGCAACTATGGGAAGCTGGAGGAGGAGGAGAAAGGGAAGACGCCATGCTCCATTAGCTCTGGGTTCACACACTCACAGCTCTGACGGACACAACTGAGTCATTCATTCTCTCAATAAATATATAACATGGGGATGCCTAATACGCACCAAGCACAAGGAGCTGGGAACACTACCGGAAAGAGAATGAGCAAGTCCCTGCTCTCACCAGGGTGACATTCTAATGGGGGAGTCAACAGGCAATGAACAGATATGCAAGGTCGGGTGCTGCTGGGAAAGGAACACAGGCAGGTGGGAAGGAAAAGGCTCTCCGAGGAAATGACCAAGGGCAAAGAGAGAGCTACCCTATCACCTCCTAAGGGGCAAAGTTCTGAGGAATGGCTGAAGGCCTGAAGGAGGGCCCCCAGATCAAAAACAGGATGCTCTCTGACAAGGCCATCACCCCTGGGGAGAATGAGGTAGAGGAAGCCCTCTTGCTATGGGGTGGCAGTAAGAAAGGCAGAACGCTGCTGTAGGAAGGAGTGGGGTAAGAGACTCGGGTCAGTTTTAAAAGGCATTGTCTGTGTTGTCTCCACCACTTAGGACCTGTTTGACCTTGGATGAGTCATTTAACCTAAGCTTCTTTCCTATAAATAAGGAATGAGGACAACAGCTCAGCCACTGTGCACCTCCCTCTCCTACCCAGGATGCCTGGAGACCAACTCAGTCATACAAATTATGATTGTAACAAAATATCTGTGCTGTAAATAACTTATTCAAAGCCAATCAAACCAATGGTTAATGTTGGACCTTGGAAACAGCCGTTTCATCAGATAGCTGCTCTAAAAATTTACCCAGAGTAGCAGATGCATAACCACCACCTTCTCTTAAGACACTACAGAGCTCAACCTCTGGCCTGCCTTTGCCCACCTTTCCTCTATGAGGATCTCATGTCTTAGCTGAGCTCCCCGCCTGAAACAGACCCCACTCTCCTTGACCCAGGGATGAGCCAGTCCTTGGGTGTCTTCCTGACATAAATTTGGGAGTGTGTGACCCCAGGGCTGTGGAAAGCTATTTTCTCCTTCACATGGAGAAAGTTTCCTGGACTGTGTGGTTCAAATTGCAGAACAGGTATGGGAAGCTGGGGATGAGCAGAGTGGCCAAAGGCAGGCATTTAAGTTTAAAATGCCAGTGAAGCTCTATCAACAGCTACCATTTTTTGAGTGTTTAAATACCAAGCACTTTACATTTGGTGAACCATCCCTGTGGGGTGTGAGCAATTCACCCATTTTACAGATGACAACACTGAGGTTTACTGAGATAAAGAAACTTGCTCAATGTCAATCAGGTAATAAGTGGGGATCTGACACCAGGTGTGTTTGACTCCAAAAGTTGTGTTGCCAACCACCAGACTACACTTTCTTCCTTTGACAAGACCTAGAATGTAGCCACAATAGTGGATAAATACTAATCAGAGGAGGAGCTATGGATTACAGACGGCTATCGGGGTCTACTGAATGAGAGCCTGTTTTCTTTTTTTTTTTTTTTTTTTTTTTTGAGACGGAGTCTCACTCTGTTGCCCAGGCTGGAGTGCTGTGGCCGGATCTCAGCTCACTGCAAGCTCCGCCTCCCGGGTTCCCGCCATTCTCCTGTCTCAGCCTCCCGAGTAGCTGGGACTACAGGCGCCCGCCACCTCGCCCGGCTAGTTTTTTTTGTATTTTTTAGTAGAGACGGGGTTTCACCGTGTTAGCCAGGGTGGTCTCGATCTCCTGACCTCGTGATCCGCCCATCTCGGCCTCCCAAAGTGCTGGGATTACACGCTTGAGCCACCGCACCCGGCCGAGAGCCTGTTTTCTAGCAACCTTGATGTTGGAAGAGAAGTGTGCATGTTTACCTTCCTATTCCTTTGCACACATACCACATCTGCTGCTAAGGATGTTGTGTTCATGTACGTGACCAGAATACCTTTTCTTTTTGATGATATTTATATTTTATTCAGATTGTAAAACAGTTTTTAATTTAAGGCCTTCCTATTTGGAGCCCCAAAAGACTACCCTTTCTTTTTTTTTTTTTAGACGGAGTCTTGCTCTGTGGCCCAGGCTGGAGTGCAGTGGCACAATCTCGGCTCACTGCAAGCTCCACCTCCCAGGTTCCTGCCATTCTCCTGCCTCAGTCTCCAGAGTAGCTGGGACTATACGCGCCTGCCACCACGCCCGGCTAATTTTTTGTATTTTTAGTAGAGACGGGGTTTCACTATGTTAGCCAGGATGGTCTCGATCTCCTGACCTCGTGATTCGCCCGCCTCGGTCTCCCAAAGTGCTGGGATTACAGGCATGAGCCACCGTGCCTGGCCAAGATCACTCTTTCTATACCACTGCAGTTGTTGAAGATCAACCTACATGTCAACTCTGCTTTCCTGGAATATTTCAAAGTTTAGTTGCAGCTATTCCTCTTCTAGGCTCAGGTCTGACTCAGCCTGTAATACCTGCATGTGGTTGGAATTATGGAGTGCCCAAGTCCACCCCATTTCCCAAAACATGGTGTGATTTTCACATCAATACAAATAATTTCTCACTAAGTTCACTGTTCTGCTCAACTCCATGAACTCGAGTTCATCTTTTTTATATCCCTTTAGAGTGAGGAACAAGTAAAACTCTCATACATCCATTTATTTCCGATTACTTTAAAAACCCAGTGTAAGTAGGTCCAAGATGGGTGCTTGTATTAGAAATTCCAAAGCATTCAATCATTTCTTTCTCTTCAATACTCATTTATACCTTAAATGTTACATTAGGTTCCTAGTGTCCTCAACCTTGTTCTTAATGAGGTCTCTTGTTCTGATGATCACTGGATTCATTACATAATGAGCTACACACTAGAATGTGACACAAAGACCCAGAGATACAGAGAATGCAGTACACCATGCCTGGACTATAGAAAGTAATTATGAAGATTATGCTACAGTAGAAAAATGTAAGAAACAGGCTTACTGAAACTAATAAGTAAAAAACTAACTAAAGAACAACCCAGTCTCCTTGCAGTCAGCAATAACCTAGAGCATAGAAAAGCTAGGCCGGGCGCGGTGGCTCAAGCCTGTAATCCCAGCACTTTGGGAGGCCGAGACGGGCGGATCACGAGGTCAGGAGATCGAGACCATCCTGGCGAACACGGTGAAACCCCGTCTCTACTAAAAAATACAAAAAACTAGCCGGGCGAGGCGGCGGGCGCCTGTAGTCCCAGCTACTCGGGAGGCTGAGGCAGGAGAATGGCGTAAACCCGGGAGGCGGAGCTTGCAGTGAGCTGAGATCCGGCCACTGCACTCCAGCCCGGGCGACAGAGCCAGACTCCGTCTCAAAAAAAAAAAAAAAAAAAAAAAAAAAGAAAAGCTGCCATGCTATGTTTAGAACAAATGAGGGAGAGAAAGAAAGCTCATGCCCAAGGGTGTCGGAACCAACACCAAATGCTAATAATTCACACAAGAGTACATTCTGCCCCCGGACACGCTGCTTCACTGCTGGTGAAAATAACAGCATGGGCAGTTTCTGAGTTCATATTTCATGGGCAATGCACTGTGGTGCACAAAACCTTTTGTATCAGTAATACTCATCATCAATAAGTCAGGGGGGGAAAGATTAGCTATACAAACATACAAATAGTTCTAAATATTCCTAAATAGGTATAACCATTGATTGTATGATTCCTAACAGCCCATATTTGTACCTATAGATTTTTTTTTTTTGCAAAAAGTAGATTGTGTTGTTTTATAGTTTGCTTTCCAAAATAAAATATATTAAAAATTTGTTACCATATCAATATACATAGGAAGTTTTATATTTCAGCTACACACTGCTATAAATCTTAACACACCTAATAATAATAATTACCAAATATCATCCAGGGAAAAAATGAAATGCCACTCAAGATAACTAAGTCCATGTTAATTACTATTGAGTAATTTTTCCCATTCAAAATGCAAGTTTTGGCCAGGCACAGTGGCTCATGCCTGTATTCCCAGCACTTTGGGAGGCTGAGGCAGGCGGATCATTTGAGGTCAAGAGTTCAAGACCAGCCTGGTCAACATGGTGAAACCTTGTCTCTACAAAAAATACAAAAATTAGCCGGGCATGGTGGTGCACGCCTGTGATTCCAGCTCCTCGGGAGGCTAAGGCAGGAGAATCGCTTGAACCTGGGAGGCAGAGGTTGCAGTGAGCCAAGATCACAACACTGCACTCCAGACTGGAAGAAAGAGCGAGACTCCATTTCAAAAAATAAATAAAAACAAAATGCAAGTTTTCTCCATAATACACTGTGGGTTTATATAGGGCAGAGATAAAAATATATTTAAGTTATCCTGATATATGGCCTCAGGAGCCCATCAGAGGTCAGAAAATTCTTTTTGTTCACAAGTGTACTTTTTGTTAAAATTTGTCACTTCCATCAAGAATACTAAAATACCTCAATTGATAAACCGATTACAGGCCGGGCGCGGTGGCTCAAGCCTGTAATCCCAGCACTTTGGGAGGCCGAGATGGGCGGATCACGAGGTCAGGAGATCGAGACCATCCTGGCTAACACGGTGAAACCCCGTCTCTACTAAGAAATACAAAAAATAGCCGGGCGAGGTGGCGGGCGCCTGTAGTCCCAGCTACTCGGGAGGCTGAGGCCGGAGAATGGCGTGAACCCGGGAGGCGGAGTTTGCAGTGAGCTGAGATCCGGCCACTGCACTCCAGCCTGGGCTACAGAGCGAGGCTCCGTCTCAAAAAAAAAAAAAAAAAACCGATTACAAAGGCAAACAGGAAACTGGCAAATAGAAATCAGTCTCCAATCAGTCTCCATATGCCAGTCTCCTTATCATGACATATCACTTGGGTGAGGCCACTCTGTCACACTGGATGCCTTGCATGTTACCGCACTGAGACAGAGATCCCAATATCCACATCTGACAGGGACACTCCCAGCCGGCTGTATGTGCACAGTGTTCCAAGTGGTATAACTATGGCAAATCTTGGAATGGGGTGGAGAGGAGGCCTCACCTCCCTTCAGCAGCAGCACCCTTGCTTCATTTCCTTCCTAGCTCTCCAGCTGTTCCAGTTTCAGACTCCTGCGCGGCTTCCTATTAATCTTTTGACTGTAAATGTGGGAATGCCCCAGGGTTTACTCATTCTCCAACTACGCTCTTCCTTGATGACCTCCTTTAGTTCTCTAGCTTTACATTCATCTACTGACTGAGGGTCTCCAAGTTCTGGACCTCAACCCTCAACTCCAGATTTGTGTATGCAACTATCCTCTAGAAATCACCCATGGGATATCTAACAGGCATCACAGACCTATTATCTGAACTTACTCTTCCTCACTACTCCCCATCTCAGTAAATAGTACTACCAGAGAGTGACTACCAGAGGCTGGTAGCCAGAGAGTGACTACCAGAGCACTACCAGAGAGTGACTACCAGAGTGATTTACCAGAGTAAATAGTACTACCAGAGAGTACTACATAGCACTACCAGAGGGTGCTCATGTCATAAATCATGCAAAATACAACTGCTGAAATATTTATCAGCCTTTATTTATTTATTATTTTTATTTTTATTTTTCTGAGACGGAGTTTCACTTTTGTCACCCAGGCTGGAGTGCAACGGTGCGATCTTGGCTCACTGCTACCTCCGCCTCCCAGGTTCAAGCGATTCTCCTGCCTCAGCCTCCTGAGTAACTGGGACTACTGGCATTCATCCCCATGCCCAGCTATTTTTTGTATTTTTAGTAGAGATAGGGTTTCACCATGTTGGCCAGGCTGGTCTCAAACTCCTGACCTCAGGTGATTCACCCGCCTCAGCCTCTCAAAGTGCTGGGATTACAGGCATGAGCCACTGCGCCCGGCTGCAGCCTTTAAAAAGAAGGAAATTCTGATGCTAGCCTTAAAAAGAAATTTAAAGCTCACGAATGAGCCTTAAAGACATTATGCTAAGTGAAACACACTTGTCACAAAAGGACAAATATTCTATGAGTCCATTTATACAAGGTTCCTAGTCAAATTTATAGAGACACAAAGAAAGTTTGTTGCCAGGAGCTGGGAGGAGAGGGGAACCAGGAGTTATTGTTGAGCAGGTACAGAGTTTCAGTTTAGGAAGATAAGAAAGTTCTAGAGATGGATGGTGGTGATGCTTGCACAACAATGTGAGTGTACTTAACACTACTGTACACTTAACAATGGTTAAAATGGCAAAATTTATGTTACATATATTTTACCACAGTAAAAATACATATAACTACTTCTAGTCACCTCTGCTACCCTTCTATTCCAAACTACTATCATCCCTCACTTAGACTGCTCTAATAGCCCCTTAACTATCTTCCTGCTTCCATTTAATTAGAATCAGGTTTATCTACATATAACAAAACAAAAACAGAAACAGGCCAGGCATGGTGACTCACACCTGTAATCCCAGCACTTTAGGAGACCCAGACAGGAGGATCGCTTAAGCCCAGGAGTTTGAGACCAGCCTGGGCAACACTGTGAGGCTCCATCTCTACAGTAAAAAAAAAAAAAAATTAATTAAAATAAAACCCAAAACCAATATAGTGGCTTAAATAAGAACAATGTTGCCGAGTGCAGTGGCTCATGCCTGTAATCCCAGCACTTTGGGAGGCCAGGGTAGGTGGATCACCTGAGGTCAGGAGTTCGAGACCAGCCTGACCAACATGGTAAAACCCCGTCTCTACTAAGAATGCAAAAATTAGCCGGGCGTGGTGGCACACGCCTGTAATCCCAGCTGCTTGGGAGGCTGACGCAGGAGAATCGCCTGAACCCAGGAGGCAGACGTTGCAGTGAGCCGAGATCACACCATTGTACTCCATTGTACTCAAGAGTGAAACTCCATCTCAGACGGGGGAAAAAAAAACAATTATGTTTATATTTTTCTAAGATAAAACAAATCCAGAGCAGAGGGACCAGGGCTGGAATAGAGATGCCAGGGCATCACAAGGAGCCTGCTTCCCAGCTTTCTGCTCAGCACACTCATGCGAGGCTCCCATTTCTAGGTGACTTTATGGTTGGAAATGGCTAAATGGCCCTCAGCCATTCTGCATGCACTGGAGATGGTAGAAAATTGGGGGAGAAAGGATCACCCATTTCCCCTTAAGAAGACGTCCCAGTAATCTCATGCAGTACTTCTAGTTACACCATCAAGAACCAGATCTTATTCGTGACCACTCCCAGCTTTAAGGAACTAAGAGTAGTCCTTATTCCAGGCACAGTATGGAAAACAAAATGAGAGTTTGTTACTAAGAAAAAAGGGCAGCTTGGGCAATGTAATGGAATCCTGACTCTACAAAAAAAAATACAGTTTAGCTGGGTGTGGTGAAGTGCACCTGTAGACCCAGATAGTTGGGAGGCTGAGACAGGAGAATCACTTGAGCCCAGGAGTTCAGGCTGCAGTGAACTGTGATTGTGCCACTGCACTCCACCCTGGGCAACAAAGTGAAATCCTGTCTTGGGGGGGAAAAAAAGGTAAAGAAAGAAAGAAGAAAGGAAAAAAGAAAAAAGAGATTGTACATTGAGAGGCAGTTACCAGTATCTCCTCACTCTCCCCATGGCCTACTGGGCTATCTGCCCTGCCCCCACTCGGATGCGCTCTTGGTTAGGTAGGAGGTTCTGGTACGAGGGCTGGCCTTGGCACAGTGAGCTGGGTGCGGGGAGAGGAGCAGTTGAAAATTTTGCCGAATCAACAGACTTGAGGCTATTTTCCATCTGCATCACAGCACTCATCACACCTAGTGCCACTGTCTATTTATTTATCTGGCCTACCAGTCCTGGAGCGCTTTTATTGACCCTGTCATCTGTGCAACGCTTGCAGCTAGCTCATGTGTATTTATCGAGGCGGGTGGGTGGCTCAGCTGGAAGAAGAGGAAGGCAGGGCAGGTGGCTGGGCCTACTCAGGAGCGGTCCTAGTGAGAGCAAGGGTGCTCAGGGGTGCCTCCACATCAGGCTGTTTCTGATTTCCTGGCTCTGGACATTTCGTCATTAGCAGAGGGGCAAGGCAGCCTGTTCTCACAGTGGGATGGCCTCTGCCAACAAGCCCCTCTGCACTAGACTGCACCGGCCCGAGGCAGCGGGGAGGCAGCAGACACATAGGACACATAACCCCTTCGCTGGCTGGCCTCAGAAGGACTTCAGGCAAATGCTGTTTTATGGGTGCTCAGGTTCCTGGTTTGTAAAGAGGAGTGAGGCTGCCAGAACAGGCCATATCCAATCCTGTGAGGTCTCCCAAGCTGACCAGAACCAAAAAATTAATTCAGGAGAGCCAGTTCTATCTGAAATTATATTCCATGAACTCTCCTATTTGTTTCCTTCTAATCTACCCACCAAACCTAATTTTTCCAGCAAATTCACTCAAGCCTTTTCAGCAACTCAAAATTTTAAATCCTACTCTCTGAAAAGACAGCAACATTGTCATTCAATCACTAGTCCCCCAAATTAGCAACATTTCATTCTTTCCTTGACTCCTACCCTGCTGCTGGCCTCCCACTTTCAGAGAGGGTCTTTTCTCTGTTCCCATTTTCTCCTTTGATTCACTTTTACTCTCTTCATTTTTTTGAAGAACACATGCTTTTCTCTTCATCCCTATACCTTGGGTTTTCTAACTACTCAATAATGCTCCCTTTCTGTTAGAAGACCACTTCACATGCGAAAACTCCTCCATGAAATGGAGTTATTTATTGGGTACTCTGATACATTACACTTTTAATACATTCCTGAATTTCTCTCTCACTTTTTGCAAACTTGGAAAAGGTCCAAACAGACACAAAAGCATGTACCCATCAAAACGCTTCAATCCTATGGCCAGGCACAGTGGCTCATGCCTATAATCCCAGTGTTGTGGGAGGCTGAGGTGAGAGGATCACTTGAGCCCAGGAGTTTGAGATCAGCCTGGGCAACACAGCAAGATCCTGTCTCTACAAAAAAATTAAAAGTTTCGGCCAGGCGCAGTGGCTCAAGCCTGTAATCCCAGCACTTTGGGAGGCTGAGACGTGCGGATCACGAGGTCAGGAGATCGAGACCATCCTGGCTAACATGGTAAAACCCCGTCTCTACTAAAAAAAAATACAAAAAACTAGCCGGGCGAGGTGGCGGGCGCCTGTAGTCCCAGCTACTCGGGAGGCTGAGGCAGGAGAATGGCATGAACCCGGGAGGCGGAGCTTGCAGTGAGCTGAGATCCGGCCACTGACCTCCAGCCTGGGCGACAGAGCGAGACTTCGTCTCAAAAAAAAAAAAAAAAATTAAAAGTTTCAATTCCATTAACATTTTGCCATGTTTTTTCCATCTATCCTTCCCCATCATTTTTTTTTTTTTTGAAGCAAATCCCAGTCAACCAAGACTCAGTATGTGTTCAAGCTTCCCAAATTCTCTTTTAAACATTATCTTTTTTACATTTGGTTTGAATCTCAACCCCAAAAGGTAATTTTATTTGGTTGTTATATTGTTTAACTCTCTTTTAATCCAGAACAGTACATTCTGTGTAATTTTTTTTTAATGCTACTGACTTGTTAAACAAATCAGGTCAACTTATTACAGGATATACCACATTCTGAATTTGTCTGGTTGCTTTCTCGTGGTATTGCATAACTTGCGTCACTGCACCCCACATTTCCTGTAGACTGGATTCATTTTAGAAGCTAGATTAGATTATTTCAGGGTTTTTTTTTTTTAAGAGGGAGAAGTAGAATAATATTATTAATATTAGAGATGTTGTGTGGTTCTTACTGCAGCACATCAGGAGACATAATTACCTGCCTCCATTTCCATGACACTAAGGCTGATCAATGGGATTTGGGTGGGGAAGGCCTGATTCTCCCAAATGCGGTTCCTCAGCAACCTTCCAACAAATGGTTTCATCCTCCACTGTTGGCCACTGGTTGAGTCACTGAATTGATCATGGTCTGCAAAGTGGAGATTTTTCTCTCATCCATTAGGGCTATTTGGTTACCATGAAAAACAGTTTCTACCGGAAAAGCAGGAAATTTGCTTACTTCCTTACTTTTCTCCTTTTAATGGGCAATTACCAGAATAATGAGTTGGTTGCACATGCCTGTCTCAATTAAAGTCAAAAGGTCCAGTCCCTCCACAGTGACAGATGCCCACTGGTCCTGGTGGCTTCCACCCACGTAGAATGGGCTAGGCAGATGGTAAATCATGTTTGTTGACCACAATGCAAATTTACAGAATCACCCAAATTCCAGCTGCTTAATTAGGTACAGCTTCCTCTACAGGCTAAAGTCTGAAGACAATTTAGGTAATGGCAGATTCACCTCAGCAAAAAAGCAAGCCAAAAAAGACTGACCTGAAATTGGCAAGTTTCAAAATTGGATTCATACAAGCTTTTTATGAGGTGACCTTCAGTTTCTGATTAGCAGCAGCAATATGAACTTTCATCTGGCACATACCATTAGGAAATATTTACTCCATAATCTGTTACGGAAGATCTACCAGTCAAAACAAGTAACACTGACTTTTACCTTTAGGGCAAAAAAAAAAAAAAAAAAGAAGGAACAGGATGCACATTTAATTCCATTAAGGTTAATGCAAATCATATTTCTGAAACCAGTTTCTAATATTTTCCATTATTGTTACTCTACAATATTTTTGGCATATATCTATCCAAAATAAATGTTAATATACCTGAATTAAGGTCCTTAATTAAGAGTCAGTCAGCACTCACAGATAAATTATTTCAAACATATTGATGGGTAATCACATATATACAAAAGAAATTTGTCGTCGTGTCAAACTGAAAGCCAAGATGCAACTGTGTAATTTGAGAGCCAGGCACAGTGACACGTACTTGTAGTCTCAGTTACGCAGTCTCAGCTATGCGAGAAGCTGAGGTTGGAGGACTGCTTGAGCCCAGGAGTTCGAGGCTAGCCTGAGCAATATAGCATATATATGTGTGTGTATGTGTGTGTGCGTGTATAAATGTCTGTCTGCTTAGTCACAAGATGGTAAACACTTGAAAAATCAATAAATGCTGGAATTTATAAAATATAGTCCCCTTAGAGACATACAACTCCTGGGAGCCCCATGGTTGCCCTGGGTTCCTGGACTGCCTACACAGAGGACCAACACCTCTCAACAGTGAGGACCCTATGTAAAACCAGAGCCCTGGAGCTACCCAGTATGAAGAAGTCAAGGGGAGAAGTGGCATCACTGCTCACTACATAAGAATGGCAGAGCCCAGCCTGCTGTCCTCCCTTCTCCTGCCCTTCAGAAGTGTACCTCACCCTGCCTCCTACCTGGCTACTCAGAACAGACACCAGAGTGGCCCCTTTTACCCTTCTGACCTCACCCCTACTTCTCTCCCTTCCGTTCACTCTGTTTCAGCCACAGTAGGTTCCGTGCTGCTCTTCCAACACTCCAGGCTGGCTCCTCCCTGGCTCCTGCCTCTGGGACTCTGTGCTAGGCGCTCCCTCTGCCTGGAATCCTCTTTTCTTGGCCAACAGGCTTGCTCTCTCATCCCTTTCAGGCCTTTACTCAAATGTCACCTTCTCAGTGGTACCTTTTCTAACTACCTTCTCTAAGATCAAAATTCCCTTCTAGCTACATGAAGGGAGAGATTTCTGTCACGTTCACTGCTGCAATCAATATGCTGGAGTAGCACCAGGCAGAAATGAGGCATATAATAAATATCTGTGGAATGAATGCACAAATCACAATTCACTTTGATTCTTTTATTTATGTACACTTCCACTGAACAAGTAATTTTTTTTAAGTGACAGATGTCACCTTCCAAACCCAGGTCTTCTGACTCTATGCCCCGTAACTGACTTCCTAGGCTGATGTACCAAACAGTGTCGCAGGCACTAGTCAGCTAGTGAAACCCCAGAGTCACAACTCGCTTCTCTAACAGGGAGACTGTGAGGGTGAACCACTTGGGCTAAGGGACAAAGTCACTGGTGAGTACAGACTGGACAGGACTTACATATGCCCGGCTGGTTCCAAGGCGTGGTGGCAGAGCACACAGTCAGCCACCACCATTCCTGGACACAGGCATCAGTATCTGTCAATCAATAACCACAGCCCAAACCTGGCTGTAAGTCAAAATCACCTGGGAACACTGTACACATGCACTGGCCACATGGCAAGGGGACAGGATCGTCCTTTGTCCTAGCTCTTAAATAGTCAAATATTTGAATACTCTCAAATCCAGAGCTTTTCTCACCCACAGTCCCGGACTGAGCTTCTGAGTAGAGGCCTTGCCTAGCAATGTTAGGCCACAGACCTCTTTCCCCAGGGATGAATGTCAAAGCAACTCTCAGGACCTTGCTTATAAAAATCCTTAAAAAACAGAAAGGAAAAAATCCAAATGCCTACCCATTTCATCTGAGTTGCTGAACATTCTGAGAGAGACCCTTATTGGCCTATGGCTAAATCCCCTGGCAGTACATAAATTCCAGAAACAACAAATACTGCTCTGGGGAAAAAGTGAAACGTGAAGTCTGCGGGCCTATGCTTGGCAATTACATTTAGAAATTCATTTGTAAGTCAGCTGTTTGAAACTCAGAATAGATGCATAAACTGGAAAACCCACCAACTACTTAGTTTCCAGACTTGTCTGGGAAAGCCTGTTCAGCCCATTATGTACAAAAAACCATGGTAGTATTCCAGCTATCTAATCAGCATTTCAATGCAGAAAGCCAAGTCAAAATTCCAAACTACAACAATAAGTATTTCCCGTTCTCAGCTACAAGGGTCAATGCCAGTCCCAGGAAAGCAGAAGAAACAAAGCAGGTACTGCTGTGCCCCAGCGGCTTACCAAGCCCCTGCTGCTCACAGCTGGTTATCTTCTCTAATTGTCCTGCCCTGGGCAACAGGCAAACTTGCCCTCCAGGGTTGGGAAGCAAAGGGCCCTGCAGGTCAAGCTCTGTTTCCTCCAATACCTGCAAGCATGGCCTGAAGAAGAGCTCAGTAATGCTCAGGTTAAAATAAAAGCCTTTGGCCTTATATCTCCAACCACTTTTGCCTGAAGTCCTGAATAAAGCTAAGAGCACTATGTCATCATGGGGTGATAGCTGTGTCAGAGTCTAAGATTGTTCAATACTTTCTAGGAGAGGACAAAGTGTTCCTAACTGCTCTCCTGCCATATCTCTATCAAGCAGTGATCAGGCAAAATGGTGGCTGAACAATGGGTCTTTATGTCAAAGTTAAAGCTGCACACATCTGTAAACATCCATGCATGTACAGACGGTAGTCTGGAATGGTATACAACAACCAGTTACCAATGGTCACTTCTGGGGAAAGGAATGAGATGCTAAAGGAAGGTAGAAGTTTCACTGCTTACATTTCTTTTGAGAAGTAAAGGCATGCTTTTTACGTGTCAAATTTTTAAACAAAATTATGACAAGCCGGCCGGGGGCAATGGCTCACGCCTGTAATCCCAGCACTTTTGGAGGCCGAGGCGGGCGGATCACGAGGTCAGGAGATCGAGACCATCCTGGCTAACACGGTAAAACTCCATCTCTACTAAAAATGGGCGTGGTGGCGGGCGCCTGTAGTCCCAGCTACTCAGGAGGCTGAAGCAGGAGAATAGCGTGAACCCGGGAGGTGGAGCTTGCAGTGAGCTGAGATCGCACCACTGCACCCCAGCCTGGGCGACAGAGCGAGACTCCGTCTCAAAAAAAAAAAAAAAAAAAACTATCAAACAGGTGCACACCACCACAGCTAATTAATTTTTTCATTTTTTGTAGAGACAAGGTCTTACTATGATGCCTCAAACTCCTGAGCTCAAGCAATCCTCCCGCCTTGGCTGTAACTGTGGGGTTACAGCCGCCACACCTACCCTTAACCTACTTAATTTGATATGAAAGCAATTCAGAACCTGGCATGCATAAATTTCTTACAAAGACAGAGTACCAACAGAAACAGGACAAAGGCTACTATTACAGTGATTTGGAAAAAACTTAAGAGAATATTCTCACTTACCTTTGTAGTATATTTTTCTACACAAGTATGACACAAAAGATACTCTACCTCAATGTCCTGGAGACTGAATTCCTTTTGATCCGTAAAATTTGCGGCCCCAGCACTAAGTTCCATTAGCATCTTGGCGATCTCAGGCTTTATGGCCGAGGTCAGCCGACTGGCTGCTTCCATGACATGCTCTTGCACATCTTTGAGCTGCGTGGCTGCCTTTGAGTAGTGAGAGTTCCTGAACACAGTGCTGAAGAGATCTGTGAGAAAAGTACTGGCGCGGCAGAAGACGTTCAGGGCATCCAGATACTTGGAGATGCCCTGCTGGATATCGGCGATGGGAGTGGAGTGGGGCATGGCATGGTGGCAGCTGCCTGCAGCAGTCAGACTGCCCAGGGGGGCAGTGGTGGCTGTGGATGCCAGGGGAGCACTCAGCGCTCGGCCCAGCTCGGGCATCGGGTACTGCTGGTGCTGCTGCACCTTCTGCTTGGACCCGCCAAGCAGGAAGCGCCGCTTGTAGTCCATTTTACTGTCCTGGGCACTGCAGCAATACATGCGGGAGAGGGAATTGTCCCAGCGACCGTAAGCGGGTCAGGGTTCTGATTCTTCTTTCTCAAAACTGTAGCTAGGTATAAAAATAGCGGAGTTCTGGAAATCGAAGTTTTAAAAAAGGCATTTCCATGAGGCAGGTGACCATGTGATCCAACGTAGAGGTGAGAGAGACAACAGGTTTATATAATTAATATTTTCAGTGTAGGCAAGATCTCTGACAAAAAATAAAAGATGTCCAAAATGCTGGATAAGAACTGTTTAGCATTCCACTCTCTTACTAAAAGGATATGCTTGCTGAGAAAAATGTTTACTTCTTTGCAAGAAAGTTTGATACTTGTATTTACAATGGCAGAAAAATAACTTAACTTTTAAAAATGTAATATAATGTAGTACACCATGTCTTCAATATACCCAAAAAAGTTAGAACCCAAAAACCCAGAAGCTGATCAACAGCAATTTAAAAAGCAGTACAGAATTACTTCACACAAAGTCCTTAAGATCAAACTTCTGCAGAATTTTGACAGAGCCTGCCCGTCAAATCTGTTTACCTGTGAAGCTGCTTCTATGCAATGCTAAAATTCTCCGAATTTCCTCTAATGTTTTCTGAAAACAAGTTTTTCTTTTTTTTTTAAATGGCATTTGTTATAAGTCTCCTCCTCCATTCCTTTTGTTTGCTGAGGTAGCGGTTTCCTTGTAACATTAACAAGAGATGCTTCCAGACTGGGCTGGCCCTCAGTTGTAAAGTCTGAAGCAAGAATGCACAGATGTATTTGTAAGGCTTCTAAGTCCTTTCCTGTCGGGGGGGAAAAATAAGATAAAGTGAGGAAGGCTACAGGACAATGAGTAATTCCAGACAATAACTCCTGTGATGCTGTTATCCACACAGGTGGGCTACAAATGAATGAAATAAGAAATCATATTATAATCTTACAGGAGCAAGTACAATAGTGAGCACTGAACTATGAAATGACTGTCAGAAAATTCCTCAAGTAGTAATAAAAAAAATAATGCAACAAAAAAAGTATGATTCTAGGCTGGCCCCTTCAAAGCTGAGGCTGGCATGTTGAACAGGGGGCCTGGATCATTGTTCAGCATTTTCTCGTTTCCTCCTTGAAGAGCTCACAAGTTGCAGGAGGATTGCCTGAGTACTCAGATTATGGTGAGGGCTGTTGACAAGCACAGCACTCATAAACTTTATGGGGCATCAGCAAAGACAGAGATGGGCAAAGGGCGAGAGAAATCAAGAAGTCTGTTACGAAAAAAATATTATTCTGAAGTAGGCCTTGATTGTAGGATAGGTTTGGACAAGTGCAAAAGGGACAGGTGGGACTCACAAGGGAAAGGACCACCACGGCAAAGGTCCCAAAGCAGGACAGGACAGTCAGATATCAAGCTGAGCTTAAGTGCAGGGTGCAGAAACAGAGCCTGGAGAAGGGAGTGGCTGCCAGGTGGTTTACAGACACGATTCTTCCAATCCTCCCTCCGGTACCAGTTTCCCTTTGGGTGTGCAGAGCGGGAGCCTGGCAAGCTATACCAGTTTCACACCTTGGGTGGCTTCTTAGAACCCCTGACTCTGGGTAGGTTCAAAGAGCAGAATCTGGACATCGCTGATTATAGTTTCTGATACTTACAACAGTGGAATACTGTGATTCTTCTCAAAAAGCTAAAATCAGGAATAATGCTTGCTTGAAACCATCTGCTCTCCCAAACAAAAGTTCAAATACATTTCACTGAAAGTCACATTTACCACATATTTAACTTATTTTATTATTATTTTTTGAGATGGAGTCTTGCTGTTGCCCAGGCTGGAGTGCAGTGGCGTGGTCTCAGCTCACCGCAACCTCCACCTCCCAGGTTCCAGTGATTCTCCTGCCTCAGCCTCCTGAGTAGCTGGGAGTACAAGCACCCACCATGCCTGGTTAATTTTTGTATTTTTAGTAGAGACAGGGTTTCGCCATGCTGGCCAGGCTGGTCTCGAACTCCTGACCTCAGGTGATCCACCCATCTCAGCCTCCCGAAGTGCTGGGATTATAGGCATGAGCCACTGCGCCTGGCCAACTGTTTTTTTTTTGAGACAGAGTCTCACTCTGTTACCCAGGCTAGAGTGCAGTGGCATGACCTTGACCTACTACAGCCTCGAACTCCTAGGCCCAAGCAATCCTCCTGCCTCAGTCGCCAGAGTAGCTGGGACTACAGACATACCACCATGCTTGGTTAATTTTTGTATTTTTTGTAGAGATGAGGTTTCGCCATGTTGCCCAGGCTGGTCTCAAACTCCTGAGCTCAGGTGATCCTCCTGCCTCAGCCCAAAATGCTGAGATTGCAGGCATGAGCCACCGTGCTTGACCACATATTCAACTACAACCTAAGTAATGGTGGTATATAGTTTGGTCTACTTATTGATAACCAGGTTTTCTTTCTTTCCATTTTCCTTTTTTGAATATATAATTAAATGTAACTCATACTTCATCACTTACGGCCAATTACCATAATTCCTTTGTATTTCTATGATTGTGTTGGCAACACAGGAATTAGGTATGTTACAAAGACAAGAAATGAGAAAAACACTGTGGATACAAACACATACATATAAAGTCAATAAAACAACCACTATTTATGGCTCTATGTTCAACAAAATTTGAGCTCCTTAAAAAAATCTCATAAATTTTTCAGGAAACAAATATCAAACGGCTACTTGTAAAAAACATGTTCCCAAATGTTTTCTTTTTTCAAATTCATGACAAATAAGGCAATCATATCTATCCCCACCTGAGTGCTCCACAATTTACAGGTTTTGATATACAACAGAAGCACTCTACAGGAATGCTGAAGGTGGGCAGGATGTTCCCGTGGAGACTCTGTAGCCTCTGAAGGAAAACCTTCACCTGAGTTGGCCACAGTGAGAGTCTTAGGCAGCCCTGAGAAGCACTCTATCTTTGTTCAGTGGTGCACCAGTTTCCTAGTTCCTATTCCGCGGGCTGCCTGTGGCTCTAGGAGAGCCTGCCCCCATTCCTTTGACAGATCTAGAAGGCCAAGTGGGACCTATATGCTTACCTAATTAAAAAATCACAAACATTGAACTTTTTCACTTTACATACTTCCAAACTTTCTCTAAATGAAACTTATAATGCTTAAAGTTATACTATTTCACCAAATTCATCCACAGATTCAACACAATCTCTATCAAAAAATTTTTGAGACAGAGTTGTGCTCTGTCGCCCAGTCTGGAGTGCAGTGTCGTGATCTCAGCTCGTGGCAACCTCCACCTCCAGGGTTCAAGTGATTCTCCTGCCTCAGTCTCCCAAGTAGCTGGGATTACAGGCGCGCGCCACAACGGCTAAGTTTTTGTATTTTTAGTAGAGATGAGGTTTTGCCATGTTGGCCAGGCTGGTCTCAAACTCCTGGCCTCAAGTGATCCACCCACCTCGGCTTCCCAAAGTGCTGGGATTACAGGCATGAGTCACTGCGCTGGCCTCAAAATTTGAATTACCTTTTCTACAGAAATGGGCAAGCTGACCCCAAAATTCATTTGGAAACCAGGAATGGTAGCGCATGCCTGCTGTTCTAGCTACTTAGAGGTGGCCAAGGTGAGAGCATCACTGGAGCCCAGCAGTCTAAGAGCAGCCTGGGCAACACTGCAAGACTCTGTATCTAAAAATAAAACAAAGCCTTAACATTCATATAAAAATGTGAGGGTTCCGGTTCTAGGTGCTTCAGGAGCTGGGGCTTAAGGTACAGACACGGCCAAGACCAAGAACCACACCAAACACAACCAGTCCCGAAAATGGCACAGAAATGGTATTAAGAAATCCGATTACAAAGATACGAATCTCTTAAGGAGTGGACCCCAGGTTCCTGAGGAACATGCACTTTGCCAAGAAGCACAACAAAAAGGGCCTAAAGAAGATGCAGGTCAACAATGCCAAGGCCATGTGTGCACGTGCCGAGGCTATCAAGGCCCTCGTAAAGCCCAAGGAGATTAAGCCCAAGATCCCAAAGGGTGTCAGCCACAAGCTCGATCGACTTGTCTACACTGCCCACCCCAAGCTTGGGAAGTGTGCTCGTGCCCGCAATGCCAAGGTACTCAGGCTGTGCCAGCCAAAGGCCAAGCAAGGCCAAGGATCAAACCAAGGCCCAGGCTGCAGCTCCAGCTTCAGTTCCAGCTCAGGCTCCCAAAGGTGCCCAGGCCTCTACAAAGGCTTCAGAGTAGGTATCTCTGTCTACCAATGTGAGAACAGAAGGACTGGTGTGAACCCCTCGGGCTGCCATCTGCATGGGGCTGGGGTCCTCCTGTGCTATCTGTACATATAAACCTGAGGCAAGAAAAAAAGAAAAAAAAGCGAGGGATCCAGGATGACCAAAACAAATACTGAAAGAAAAAACGTTGTAAAAGTCATATTTCCTGATTTCAAAATCTACTATAAGGCTATAGTAATCAAAGCAGTGAAATACTGGCATAACGAAAGATGCATAAATCAATGGAGTAGAATTAGAAGTCCAGAAATAAACCCAAACATCTACAGTCAACTGATTTTAGACCAGGATGCCAAAAATATCCAATGGGGAAAGAAAAGTCTCTTCAATAAATAGTGATGGGAAAACTAAATATCCACATGAAAAGAATGAATCTGAACCCCGACGTCACATCGTATAGGCTGGTGTAGTGGCTCAAGCCTGTAATCCCAGCACTTTGAAGGGCTGAGACAGGTGGATCGCTTGAGGCCAGGAATTTGAGACTAGTCTGAACAACAGGGCAAGACGCCATCTCTACAAAAAATTTAAAAAATTAGCTGGTCATGGTAGTGTGCACCTGTAGTCCCCACTACTTGGGAGGCTGAGGAAGCAGGATCACTTGAGCCCAGGAGTTCGAAGCTGCAGTGGGCCATGATTACACCACTGCACTCTAGCCTGGGTGACAAAACAAGACCCTGTTTAAAAAAAAAAAGAAAACAAAACAAAACAAAACACCAACAGATATGAGATTCATGAAAATAAAAGCCTAAAAAGAAAGGGGAAGGAAAGAGTATCATCAAAAATGGCAGAATAAGGACTTCCCCTGACCAAAATTCTCTACTACATAAAGACAATGAAAAATTGGCAAAATAATCAGAATCACCTTTTTCAGAACTGTGGAAATAGGCTTTTAAAAAGCAAACTGGGGATAATTTATCAAAGACAAATAGCTGAATCCGGGTAAGAACAGTGAGTTTTGTAGCATTTTAACTTGACTGAGTCCCATTCCTAGCTCTCCAGCTCCATAATAGCCTTGAAAACTACCAGCTGCATCCATGTTGAAGACCAGAAGACTGGCAGTTAGCAGAGGAAGCAGAACTGGGCTACAGCTCCTTCAAAGTACCATTCCCAAGAAATTGGCATTATTTGACCTGTCTGGTGGTTCCCCAAAATTCCCCATTTGCAAATATCTCTGTATTTTACCTGACTGAGAGCTCACCTGCAGAGGGAGGAGAATGTGATTTTCAGAGCTGCCACATTATATCATTTAAAATGTCCAGTTGGTTGGCCACATGGCTCAAGCCTGTAATCCCAGGGCTTTGGGAGGCTGATGTGGGCAAATCACCTGAGGTTAGGAGTTCAAGACCAGCTTGGCCAACATGGTGAAACCCTGTCTCTACTAATAATCCAAAATAATTAGCCAGGTGTGATGTCGCCCACCCATGGTCCCACTACTCAGGTGGCTGAAGCACGAGAATTGCTTGGATCACACCACTGCACTCCAGCATGGGTGAAGAGTGAGACTCTGTCTAAAAATAATAAAATAAAATGTTCAGTTTTCAACAAAAAATTGGAAGATATGCAAAGAAACAAAAAAATACAGCCCATATAAAGGGAAAAAACAATAGAAAACTCTTCCCAAGGGAAGCCAAGATATTTGACTTAACAAAGAGTTTAAGTCAGCTAATTTAAGTGGGTTCAAAAAACTAAAAGAAACCACATGTTAAAAATGTAAGGAAAGGCCGGGCGCGGTGGCTCAACCCTGTAATCCCAGCACTTTGGGAGGCCGAGGCGGGTGGATCACGAGGTCAGGAGATCGAGACCATCCTGGCTAACATGGTGAAACCCCGTCTCTACTAAAAATACAAAAAAACTAGCCGGGCGTGGTGGCGGGCGCCTGTAGTCCCAGCTACTCGGAGGCTGAGGCAGGAGAATGGCGTAAACCCGGGAGGCGGAGCTTGCAGTGAGCCGAGATCGCGCCACTGCACTCCAGCCTGGGTGACACAGCGAGACTCCGTCTCAAAAAAAAAAAAAAAAAAAAAAAAAAAAAAAAAAAAAAAAAAAAAAATGTAAGGAAAATATAGGAATAATGGCTCCCAAAACACAAAATATTAGTAAAAGATAGCAATGATATTTCATTTTATTTCACTTATTTTTTTTGTTTTTAGAGATGGGGTCTCTCTCTGTCACCCAAACTGGAGTATAGTCATGCAATCACGGCTCACTGCAGCCTTGACCTTCTGGGCTCAAGCAATCCTCCACCTCAGCCTCCTCAGGCGCCAGGACCTCAGGCATGCACCACCATGCCCACCTAATTTTCTTTGCTTTTTTTTGTAGAGACAGGGTACTCACTATGTTGTCCACACTGGCCTTGAACTCCTAATCCCAAGCTACCTTGGCCTCTAAAAGTGTTGGGAGTATAGGTGTGAGACACCATGCCCAGCCTACTCAAGCCTATACATTTAAGGCACAGTCCACCTGATAATTTAGAAGCATATAATTTATAAAGATAAGTTTATGCAGCCAGGAGCAGTGGCTCACGCCTGTAATCCTGGCACTTTGGGAGGCCGAGGCAGACGGATCACCTGAGGTCAGGAGTTCAAGACCAGCCTCGCCAACAGAAGGAAACCCCATTTCTACTAAAAAATACAAAAATAAGCCACGTGTGGTGACACGTGCCTGTAATCCCAGCTACTCGGGAGGCTGACGCAGGAGAATCACTCCAACCTGGGAGGCAGAGGTTGCAGTGAGTTGAGATCGCACCACTGCACTCCCAGCCTAGGTGACAGAGTAAGACTCTTTCTCAAAAAAGAAAACCAAAAAACTATATATATATATATATATACACACACACACACATTTTTGTGCTTCAAGAGGTTGGGCAAAGTGGCTCACACCTGTAATCTTAGCACTTTGGGAAGCCAAGGCGGGCAGATCGCTTGAGCCCAGAAGTTCAACCAGCCTGGGCAACATGGTGAAACTCTGTCTCTACAAAAACATACAAAAATTAACCGGGCATGATGGTGCACACCCGTGGTCCCAGCTACTCGGGAGGCTAAGGTGGGAGGATCACTTGAGCCCAAAAAGTTGAGGCTACAGTGAACCATGATCACACCACTGCACTCCAGCCTGGGCAACACAAAATCTGTCTTTAAAAAAAAAAAAAAAAAAAATTGCTCCAAGAGAACAATTACATCTGGTGAATCAAGAGGGAGAGGATGAAACAACTCATTTTTTATTTACTCCTTTTTTTCCCCTTCAAGAGTGCTTCATTCTTGAAATGAAAAATTTTCTAAAAGCTAAACAAGTTGAAGAATTATGTTATTAGTCATTAACTTTTTATTTTAGTGCTAAATTCACAGTGCAAATTTTTATAAATATGCCAATACACATTACAACTGTTTAGAGAGCAACTTAAGCTAATACACATGTAAAAATATCTTCACTGACTATTTAGTTTGCCATATGTCTGCTTTATCAAAACTGATTACTTCAGTAAAAAAGACAGTAACAAGTATTGATGAAGATGTGGAAACATCAAAACACTCATACATTGCATGTAGCTCATATAATGGGCCAAATGCAGTAGCTCATCACTGTAATCCCAGCACTTTGGGAGGCAGAGGCGGGAGGATCATTTGAGGTCAGGAATCGGAGACCAGCCTGGTCAACATGGCAAAACACTGTTTCTACTAAAAAATACAAAAATTAGCTGGGTGTGGAGGCACATGCCTGTAATCCCAACTATTCAGGAGGCTGAGGCAAGAGAACTGCTTGAACCCAGGAGGCAGAGGTTGCAATAAGTCGAAATCATGCCACTGTGCTCCAGCCTGGGTAACAGAGCAAGACCCTGTCTCAAAAAAAAAAAAAAAAGTAGAATGGGATAGCCACTGTGGAGTAGTTTGGCAGGTCCTCAAAATGCTAAATATAGTGTTACCACATGACCTAGCAATTTCATTCCTATGTATACACCCAAGAGAAATGGAGAAATATGTCCAAACAAAAACCTGCACACAAATGTTCATAGCAACATTCTTCATAACAGTCAAAAGTAGCTAACGACCCAACTCTTTATCAACTGACAAATGAATAAACAAATGTAGTAGACATACAATGGATTATTCAACTATAAAAAGGAATGAGGTTCTGATAAATGCTACAATATGGATGAACCTTAAAAACACTGTGCTAAGCGAAAGAAGCCAGATGAGGAGACTCCTATTATATGAGTCTACTGATATGAAATGCCCAGAATAGGCAACCTATACAAATAAAAAAGTAGATCTGGCCGGGTGTGGTGGCTCACGCCTGTAATCCCAACACTTTGGGAGGCCAAGGGGGGCAGATCACTTGAGGCCAGGAGTTCAAGACCAGCCTGGCCAACATGGTAAAACCCCGTCTCTACTAAAAATGCAAAAACAATTAGCCGGGTGTGGCGGCACATGCCTGTAATCCCAGCTATTCAGGAGGCTGAGGCAGAAGAATCACTTGAACCTGGAGGTGGAGGGTGGAGGGTGGAGGGTGCAGTGAGTCAAGATGGTGCCACTGTACTCCAGCCTGGGCAAGAGAGTGAGAATCTGTCTCAAAAAAAAAAAAAAAAAAAAAGTAGATTTGTGGAATGAGGAGTCCTTGCTAATGTGTACGGCTTTTCTGGGGGCTGATGAAAATGTTCTGAAGTTAAATAGTGATTGCTATGGCTTGAAACATCACCCACAGCTCTTGTATTGGAAACTTAATCCCCAGTGCAACAGTTTATAGAGGTGAGACCTGTAAGAGATGATTAGGTCCTGAAGGCTCTTGTCCTCCTGAATAGACTAATGGCATTATCACAGGAGTGGTTTAGTTTATTGTGAGAGTGAATCTGTTACAGAAGTTCAATCCTGTCTTGCTCTCTTGAGCTCTCCTGTCCTTCCACCTTTCGCCTTGGGGATGCAGCAAGAAGGCCCTCACCAGATGCCAGTGCCATGACCTTGAACTTCCCAGAACCATGAGCCAAATAAACTAATTATGTGAATTATATCTCAATAAAACTAATTTTTAAAAAAGTATTACTTCATCTTTCTTTGTCACTTTCTTCACATAACTAACTTCTCATTTAATAGCAAAAACTAATAATAATAAATAAGTTTTCCAGGGATGGCTTTAGTGCCAGACTTAGTCTCCTTTTTGCACATCAATCAGAAAAGTGTACACTTGGTTCCTGACTTACAGTGGCTTGACTTACAGTTTTGCTACTTTACAAAGGTAAAAAAGGAATATGCAGTTGGGCGCAGTGGCTCATGCCTGTGATCCCAGCACTTTGGAAGGCTGAGGCGGGTGGATCACCTGAGGTCAGGAGTTTGAGACCAGCCTGGCCAACATGCTAAAACCTCGTCTCTACTAAAAAATACAAAAATTAGCCAGGCGTGGTGGCAGACGCCTGTAATCCCAGCGACTTGGGAGGCTGAGGCAGGAGAATCACTTGAACCTGGGAGGCGGAGGTTGCAGTGAGCCAAGATTGCGCCACCACACTCCAGCCTGGGTGACAGAGTGAAAAAAAAAAAAAAGCAATATGCTTTCAGTAGAAACTATACTTCAAATTTTGAGTTTTGATCCAAATTTCTTTATAACTTTATCACAAAATAGACTTTGTGGCTGGGCCTGGTGGCTTACAATAGTAATCTCAACACTTTGGGAGGCCAAGTTGGAAAGATCATTTGAGGCCAGGAGTTCAACACCAGTCTGGGCAACACAGCAAGACCCCACCTCTACAAAAAAATTTTTCAAATTAGCCAGGTGTGGTATGCACCTATAGTCCCAGGTATTCCAGAGGCTGAGGTGGGAGGATCACTTGAACCCAGGAGTTTGAGGTTACAGTGATCTGTAATTGTCCTCCTGTACTCCAGCCTGGGTAACAGAGTAAAACCCTGCCTCTAAGAGGGAAAAGAAAAAAAGGCTTTGTGGTAGATGATTTTGCCAAACTGTAGGCTGAAGTTAAGTGCTCTTAGCACATTTAAGGTAGGCAAGTTAAGTGCTCTTAGCACATTTAAGTTAAGGCAATATGATGTTTGGTACATTAGGAATATTAAACGCATTTTCTTTTCTTTTTTTTTTTGAGACAGGGTCTGGCTCTGTCACCCAGGCTGGAGTGCAGTGGTGCGATCGTGGTTCACTGCAAGCTCCGCCTCCTGGGCTCAAGCCATCCTTACACCTCAGCCTCCTGAGTAGCTGGGGCTACAGGCACACAGCACCACACCCAGCTAATTTTTGTATTTTTTCTGGGTTTCACCATGTTCCCCAGGCTGGTCTCGAGCTCCTGAGCTCAAGCAATCCTCCTGCCTCAGCCTCCCAAAGTGCTGGAATTACAAGCATGAGTCACTGTGCCTGGCCCTTACATTTTCAACTTAGGATAGTTTCAGCTTACGAGAGGTTTATCAGGACATAACCCCCATCATAAGTCAAGGAACATCTGCATGTGAGTGCTGCCGTCCAGAATCTGTGAATATAAGTGGCAAAAAGGCCCTTCATGATAATCTAATTTAAACCCTTCAATTTATAGATTAAAAAAGGGATTCAGGAAATTAAAGGTCTTGCACTAGACCACATGTAGTCTCAGAATCAAACTCAGGTATCTTGACTCTCAACACTTCAAACTGGCAGACAGATCAAGCTAGGCTGCAGTAACAAATCCTGAAATAAACAACTTAACCTAATATAGATTTACTTTTTTTTTTTTAATTTTTTTTGAGACAGAGTCTAGCTCTGTCACCAGGCTGGAGTATAGTGGCATGATCTCGGCTCACTGCAACCTCCGCCTCCTGGGTTCAAGCGATTCTCCTGCCTCAGCCTCCTGAGTAGCTGGGATGACAGCCACGTGCCACCATGCCCAGCTAATTTATTGTATTTTTAGTAGAGACAGGGGTTTCACCATGTTGGCCAGGATAGTCTCGATCCTCTGACCCTGTGATCCGCCCACCTTGGCCTCCCAAAGTGCTGGGATTACAGGCATGAGCCACCACACCTGGCCTTGGAGATGGAATCTTGCTCTGTCACTCAGGCTGGAGTGCAGTGGTGAGATCTTGGCTCACTGCAACCTTCGCCTCCCAGGTTCAAGCGATTCTCCTGCCTCAGCCTCCAGAGTAGCTGGAACTACAGGCATGCGTCACCAAGCCCAGCTAATTTTTGTATTTTTGGTAGAGATGGGGTTTCACCATGTTGCGCAGGCTGGTCTCAAACTCCTGACCTCAACTGATTCCTGCCCTGGCCTCCCAAAATGCTGGGATTACAGGTATGAGCCACCATGCCCAACCAGATTTTTATATATATATATATATATATATATATATATATATATATATATATATATATATTTTTTTTTTTTTTTTTTTTTTTTTTTTTTTTTTTTTGAGACGGAGTCTCGCTCTGTAGCCCAGGCTGGAGTGCAGTGGCCGGATCTCAACTCACTGCAAGCTCCGCTTCCCGGGTTCACGCCATTCTCCGGCCTCAGCCTCCCGAGTAGCTGGGACTACAGGCGCCCGCCACCTCGCCCGGCTATTTTTTGTATTTCTTAGTAGAGACGGGGTTTCACCGTGTTAGCCAGGATGGTCTAAATCTTCTGACCTCGTGATCCACCCGTCTCAGCCTCCCAAAGTGCTGGGATTACAGGCTTGAGCCACCGCGCCCGGCCTATATATATATATTTTTGAGACAGAGTCTTGCTCTGTTGCCCAGGTTGGAGTGCAGTGGCGCAATCTTGGCTCACTGCAACCTTCACCTCCTGGGTTCAAGCGATTCTCCTACCTCACAGGCACACACCACCATGCCCAGCTAATTTTTGTATTTTTGGTAGAAACAGGGTTTCACCATGTTGGCTAGGTGCCTCGGCCTCCCCAAGTGCTGGGATTACAGGTATGAGCCAAGGTGTCCAGCCCAGATTACTTCTTGTTCACAAAAATTCATTGTGGGTCTGGCAGCCCTTCTTCAGCTTATAGGGACACTACTAGAACTTATGTCCCCCATGGTTGCCCCAGCACAGAAAAAGAAAGTCAAAACTCATACTCACTCTTTAATACTTCCCACTGAAAGTGACACACATCGCCTCCCTTCAAAGCCCTTTGGCTTTGAGGTGGTTGAATCTCAAAAGGCCACCACCAAAGGCCAGAGGTGGTTGCGTGGTACCAATTCCACTACAAGAGAGGTAGAGAAATGTAGGGGAACATACAGAATAGCGGGCAAGCCCAACAGTCGGCCACAGTTGTCCACACAGCCCAGCTGTGTGTTGTATGGTTCTGCCCAGATGAAAGCAATTCTGATTCCACACAGGGGAGGTTGTTTTGTAATGGGGAGGCCCCACAGTTGTTCTCCAGAGGTTGCGCCAGGACATCATTCTTTCTTGTATGTATGGAAAGTGAAGAGGTGGAAGGTAGTGGGGGAAGAGTCACAGTTTCCTTTGAGAAATTGACAAAAGGAAACTTTGGTCAAACGCACATCCCAAACACCAAAGTTTCCATTCAGTTTTGGAACTGGAGCCTCAGGTGAAGAACTAACTGCTTTCTACACTCCCCACGCTTCCTTTTCTTTCAGAGGAAGCTACACAGAGCTGGAGGCACCAGATGACTTTCTGTAAACTGAGCTTCCTGCACTTCCTGCACCTAGTGTTGGTCCAACAGGTGACCAAGCAGGGGGAGGCCTAAGGCTTGGACAAAAGCATTTAGTGGAACCACAGAGAAATACACGAGATCCTTTGCAACTATACTATCCACTATGCACCTATGTTGTCAGGGTGTGGTCCTCAGACCACAACATCAGAACTGAATTGCCCACGACCAAGGGTACACCTGTGTCATGGACTGAATGTTTCCCAAAAAACTCATATGTTGAAATCTAATTCCCAATGTGATGGTATCTGGAGGTAGGGCCTTTGGGAGGTATTTAGGTCATGAGGGTGCAGCCATCATAAATGAGATTAGTGCCCTTATAAAAAGAGGCTAGCTCACTCTCTTTCTGCCATATGAGAATACGGTAAGTCAGCACTCTGCATGTCGAAAGAGGGTTCTCATGAGAACCTGACAGTGGTGGCACCCTGATCTTAAACCTCCAGACTTTGGAACTGTGAGAAATAAGCTTCTGTTGTTTTTAAGTTAGCCAGTCTATAGTACTTTGTTATAGCAGCCTGAACTAAGACAACCTCTGCGACAGTAAACCTGTTTGTAGGCCGTAAAAGTCTATGTGGGGTTGTCATAACACTCATTGAGCATGTTCAAGAATGAAAACAATTTCAGCAATGTTTTTCACCACCTACCAACCTTAGTAAAACTAGGATGAGAGCTGGACTCAGTGGTGACCACTTCCAGTCTCAGCACTTTGGGAGGCCAAAGCAGGAGGGTCACTCGAGCCCAGGACTTTGAGTCCAATCTGGGCAAAATAGTGAGATCTCGTCTCTAAATAAACAAACAAACATCAACAACAAAAAAAAACCTAGTATGAAAAGAAAGCAGTAGCCAGTGAAAACCAACAATGGCTTTTAAGGACTTCCTTCCCTGATATTAGAATCAGGATACCAACCTTCCTGGAATGACTATTTAAATACTGATTACTGGCATACAATCCAAATCTAATGAATCAATCTTTGGGAAAGAAGCAGAGAATACTTTTTTTTTTTTTTTTTTTTTGAGACAGTCTTGCTCTGTCTCCCAGGCTGGAGTGCAGTGGCGCAATTCCGGCTCACTGCAAGCTTCGTCCCCCAGGTTTCCACCATTCTCCTGCCTCAGTCTCCCAAGTAGCTGGGACTACAGGCGCCCACCACCACGTCCTGCTAATTTTTTGGAGAATACACTTTTTTAACAAGTTCCCCAGATGATTCTGATGTATCCTATAATTTGAGAGCCAAGCTGGGGGTCCGCTGAAAATCTGCTGAGAGCCACAAGAATGAGGATGCCTGATGATGCTGACTATAGTGCAACTTAGGGATTCTCACCAACATTCCTGTGCATTCAAGAATACAGAAAGACCGGGCGTGGTGGCTCACGCCTGTAATCCCAGTACTTTGGGAGGCCACGGAGGCCAGATCTCGAGGTCAGGAGATCAAGACCATCCTGGCTAACATGGTGAAACCCCATCTCTACTAAAAATATAATAAATTAGCCAGGTGTGCTGGTGGGCACCTGTAGTCCCAGCTACTAGAAAGGCTGAAGCAGGAGAATGGTGTGAACCCGGGAAGTGGAGCTTGCAGTGAGACGAGATTGTGCCACTGCACTCCAGCCTGGACGACAGAGCGAGACTCCGTCTCAAAATGTAATGATAATATAGAAAGGCACCTCCCCTCCAAAGTGATAAATAAGTTTTTTTGTTTTGTTTTGTCTTGTTTGTTTTGAAACAGGGTTTCACCAGTCTCGGGCTCTTGAGCTCAAGCAATCCACCTGCCTCGGCTTTCCAGAGTGCTGGGATTACAGGTGTGTGCCACTGTGCCCGGCCACAACTCATTTTCTGAGAACCAAGGGGCTAGTTAGACAGTTCAATGAAAAGTTCTGTTTGTCACATAATTGCTTCTAATGAGACTGCTCAAGTAACACAATCATGCCTGGGGTTCCTAACCAAGCAGAGAGGAAAAAACATTTAAAACATGAAAACTGGTTTTCGCTAATTCTTAACAGATTTGGTGTTCTTGTGCAGATCTTTGTTGTAATCAAAACTAGATAGTGTTGACTTTTTTAAAAACTGTCATGGAACTGGCCGGGCACAGTGGCTCACACCTGTAATCCCAGCACTGTGGGAGGCCGAGGCGGCTGGATCACAAGGTCAGGAGATCAAGACCATCCTGGCTAACACTGTGAAACCCCGTCTCTACTAAAAATACAAAAAATTAGCCAGGCGTGGTGGCGGGCACCTGAAGTCCCAGCTACTCAGGAGGCTGAGGCAGGAGAATGGCGTGAACCTGGGAGGCGCAGCTTGCAGTGAGCTGAGATCGCACCACTGCACTCCAGCCTGGGCCAACAAAGTGAGACTCCACCTCAATAAAATAAAAAAGTCATGGAACTGAAATACATTCAAGTTCTATCATTTTCTTTTTTCTTTTTTTGAGATGAAGTCTCGCTCTGTTGCCCAGGCTGGAGTGCAGTGGTGCGATCTCGGCTCACTACAACTTCTACCTCCTGGGTTCAAGCAATTCTCATGCCTCAGTCTCCTGAGTAGCTGGGATTACAGGTGCCTGATACCATGCCTGGCTAATTTTTGTATTCTTAGTAGAGACAGGGTGTCACTATGTTGGCCAGGCTGGTCTCAAACTCCTGACCTCAAAGTGAGCTGCCCGCCTCGGCCTCCCAAAGTGTTGGGATTACAGCCATGAGCCATCATGCCTGCCCGAGTTCTATCATTTTCAAATGGCATTTTGCCAAGAAACAATGTACAGAGAAAGTGGTAATACCTACCTAAGCATTTGTCTTCATGGCAGTGATCATAATATGCCCTGACAAAATACTGTTGGAAGTTAGGTGATGGGTACATGAAGTGCATCATATCACTTGCTCCATGGTTGTATATGACTGAACATTTCTCAAACAGAATGTTGAAAATGCACACACGAACACACACACACGAACACCTGGATTTTATTATTTTATTTATTTATTTATTTTTTGAGATTGGGTCTGGCTCTGTCACCCAGGCTGGAGTACAGTGGCGTGATCTCAGCTCACTGTAACCTCTGCCTCCTGGGCTCAGGTGATCCTCCTACTGCAACCTCCCTAGTAGCTGGGACTACAGGCACATGCCACCATGCCCAGCTAATTATTATTATTATCATTATTTTAATAAAATTCTTCCTAATGCTGTCTAAATGTTTTTCACATGCTTCTCCACCCCCATATTTATCTGCCTGACAGGCTAAAATATGTTCAATCCATTTAAGGACATTTCTTTTCCATATTTTCTTAAAAAGAATTTTCACTGGGAAAACATTCACCATTTATGAATCCACTATTCATGCTGCATGGAAATAAATACGCATTGTGAAAGACCTCAGAAGTTAGTGTAGCCAAAACTTGTGAGATTTGTCATGTACTCTTAAGTTTTAATGCTACTTAAAAATATCAAATACATAGCAGAAAAGAACATTTTAAGTAACATCTTTTCAACATAATAATTTGCAAAGGTTCTCAATAGATTAAAACTGAATTAAGCCATAATTATATCATTTAAAATATTCATTTCTGCAATTAAGAGTCTTCAGCGATTTCTATTTCAGGCAATAAAGAATATGCTTGAAACTAGATGAAAGCCAGACATGGTGGCTCATGCCTGTAATCCCAGCACTTTGGGAGGCTGAGACGGGCAGATCATTTGAGGCGAGGAGTTCCAGACCAGCCTGGCCAACATGGTGAAACCCTGTCTCTACTAAAAATACAAAACTTAGCGGAGCATGGTAGCACACGCCGGTAATTCCAGCCACTTGGGAGGCTGAGGCACAAGAATCACTTAAACCTGGGAGGTGGAGGTTGCAGTAAGCCGAGATTGTGCCACTGCAATCCAGCCTGGGTGACTGAGACCATCACAAAAAAAAAAAAAAAAAAAAAAGGCCAGGCCTGTAATCCCAGCACTTTGGGAGGCCGAGGTGGGTGGATCACGAGGTCAGGAGATCGAGACCATCCTGGCTAACACAGTGAAACCCCGTCTCTACTAAAAATACAAAAAATTAGCCGGGCATGGTGGCGGGCGCCTGCAGTCCCAGCTACTCGGGAGGCTGAAGCAGGAGAATGGCGTGAACCCGGGAGGCAGAGCTTGCAGTGAGCCGAGATCCCACCACTGCACTCCAACCTGGGCGACTGAGCAAGACTCCGTCTAAAAAAAAAAAAAAAAAAGAAAGAAAGAAACTAGATGAAGACTCAGACTCAGTATTAGAGATTTTCTTATACCTATGGTTGACAAGACATGAAAAGTGGTCAGCCATCCTGATAAAATCTCTTGAAGCACTTCCCTTTAGAAAGACAGAGTATTAAAGTGAAGAAGATAATGGCCTTGGGCACCTGACTAACTGGGTGAGATCTTGGCTCTGTCAGGATCAACTTGACCTTGAGCAAGTTCCTTAATCTCTCTCTGCCTGTTTCATCATCTGTAAAATAAGGATTATAGTAACCACTGTTACTAAGTTAAAAGGATTTTTACATATAAAACACTTAGAATGATGTCTGGCACATATTAAGAACTAAATGTTTGATGATGATGTTATTATCATTTCCACAAAGCAAGCAAAGGAAGCAGACCTTGTTATTTCTGCTTCTCTGGAAAAAAGTTACTGACAAACCAGAAAGGTCTTGAAAAGTTACCCAATCCCTGAACCAAATAGAAATCTACCAATCGCAGGGCAGGAAGCATCACACACTTCAGTGATAACTAACTTCTACTTACATGGACCATGCAGCTATAAAGAGAAATTTAATCCCTGAATTAATTAAGTTTTCCCATCTGACTAAAGACTGATAGCTATGATTTGTGAATACAGAGAATAATTTTAGATCCATTTCAGTCCTTAATTAAGCCAATAGAGAAAACAGAGTGGCAAGCAGTCCTGCTGTCAGAAATGGGATGACATAAAGGGGCCTCATTTCAAAACAACAGGCTAAATAAACAGGCACGTGCACTTACCTCTCCATCTTCCCCAAATCCCAGCGACTTAACAATAAAGACATTCACAAGGGAATCTCAGCAAAACAATAATGAGAAGGTCTGAGGGCCACAGTCTATTTAACTGCAGGCCATTTTCCAGAGAATGGAGAGAAAGCAGAGGAACCTATATTACAAGACAGACCAGAGCAAAGCTGGCCACTTTTTAGAACGCGTGGGGCCAAAAGAGGAGAGAGAGGCAGAGCGCTTTTTCCTGGAGGAGCTGGATAAATGCCCAGCTTTGAGTCAGCAGGTATAGAAATCGGGAGTGTGAAACTGGCTAATCAACCTGATTTCATCTGTAATTCCCATTCCTGATCAATCAGCCAATCCTCACTAAGGCAAGAGGACTATTGGAAAAACAGAGGTACCTCCTGCAAATTACCTATATAAACAATCCAGTTCTTCATTGATAAGGATCACCAGACAGTGAAGGAAAACCAAAAGGACAAAAAAGGACAACTAAGATGAAAAGGTGACCAGACCTCAGAAGAAACATATATTTTAAGTCCCAGAAAAACATCTGAAAAGAAATTCTGACTGGTATTCCTCAGACAGAGTTGGAAAGATAGTGCATCCTTAAAACAAAAGTAGGGCTGGGCACAGTGGCTCACGCCTGCAATCCCAGCACTTTGGGAGGCTGAGGCAGGTGGATCACAAGGTCAGGAGTTTGAGACCAGCTTGGCCAACATGGTGAAACCCCGTCTCTACTAAAAATACAAAAATTAGCCAGGTGTGGTGGTGGGCGCCTGTAATCCCAGCTACTCAGGAGGCTGAGGCACAAGAATTGCTTGAACCCAGGATGCGGAGGTTGCAGTGAGCCAAGATCACACCACTGCACTCCAGCTCTGGGCGACACAGCAAGACTCCGTCTCAGGCGGAAAAAATAACAAAAGCAAACAAATCATAAAGGAAGCAGAAATCAACAAAGAATTCTTGGAAATAAGAAATATGATTGCCAAGATAAAAACAAGGCAAGAAATACAATGGGAATGAAGTAAGGTATAGGGTATACAAAAACACACAGACACACATACTTGTAGCTTTTAAAATAAGCCATGGGAGAATAAACCAAAAACCAACAAAAATGTTTACCTACAAGGTAAAGAGAAGAACAGAGACAGGGAAGAAAGCCAGACTTCTTTCAATCTATCTTGCTTACGGTTTTATCTTTAGAACTACATAAATATATAAGCAAAAAGCAAATATAAAAAAAAAATCCCTAAATCTTAAAAGACAAATGAATCTATATTATTTACCAAATTAGTGGCATAGCCACACAGAGAAGAATTATTTCAAGTTTAAACCTGTATTTTGGCCAGGCGTAGTGGTTCACACCTGTAATCCCAGCACCTTGGGAGGCCGAGGCAGGAGGACTGCTTGAGAGTTCAAGACCAGCCTGGGCAACACAGTGAGACCCCATTTCTATAAAAAACAAACAAAATTGGCCAGGCGCGGTGGCTCATGCCTGTAATCCCAGCACTTTGAGAGGCAGCGGCAGGCATATCACAAGGTCAGGGGTTCGAGACCAGCCTGGCCAATATGGTGAAACCACGTCTCTACTAAACATACAAAAATTAGCCAGGTGTGGTGGTGGGCATCTGTAGTCCCAGTTACTCGGGAGGCTGAGGCAGGAAAATCACTTGAACTCGGAAGGCAGAGGTTGCAGTGAGCCGAGATCACACCACTGCACTTCAGCCTGGGTGACAGAGCGAGACTCCATCTCAAAACAAACAAACAAACAAACAAAATTATCCAGACATGGTGGTGCATGCCTGTAGTCCCAGCTACTGATGAGGCTGAGGTGGGAGGATCACTTGAGCCCAGGTGGTTGAAGCTACAGCGAGCCAACATGGCACCACTATACTCCAGCCTGGGTGACAGAGTAAGGTGGTCTCCATCAATCAGTCAATCAATAAAATCGTGTCTTGACTGGACCTCTCTGGTGTTACTGTCAACAAATGAGAAAAGACAAATATAAAATCAAAGATACAGGCCAGGCGCGGTGGCTCAAGCCTGTAATCCCAGCACTTTGGGAGGCCAAGACGGGTGGATCACGAGGTCAGGAGATCGAGACCATCCTGGCTAACACGGTGAAAGCCTGTCTCTACTAAAAAATACAAAAAAACTAGCCGGGTGAGGTGGCGGGCGCCTGTAGTCCCAGTCCCAGCTACTCGGGAGGCTGAGGCAGGAGAATGGCGTAAACCCAGGAGGTGGAGTTTGCAGTGAGCTGAGATCCGGCCACTGCACTCCAGCCTGGGCGACAGAGCAAGACTCCGTCTCAAAAAAAAAAACAAAAAAAATCAAAGCTATAAAAACCCTTTAATCCTTCATTTGAATTGGAAGTAAATCAGTCTGAAATCATGGTATACCTTTTTCTTTCCATAAAGTATGTATTTCCTAGTTCTACACAAAAAAAAAAAAAAAAAAAAAAACCTACTGGAATTCACATCTTAGTTGTAATGAATGCCCTTAATACCATTTCCCACCAAAAAGAATCAGAACTACTTAAAGAAATGGCTGATTCTGGAGCTGGGATCAGAAATTTTTCTGATAAGCCCCGGACTTGTTGTCAAGCCAGAAAGCAGTGAACTCATCATACAAGACTACTGGCTCAGGTCAAAAGCACCTAGAGTCAACCCGAAAAATAAGTTCCATTAACAATCAATAATGGGACAACTTAAGCATCAAAAAGAATAACCATTTAGGGGTGAAAATCATTAAGTATATAAAAATTACTGAATTCAGACTTAGCAATAATTTATTGGATATGACACCAAAAGCACAGGCAACAAAATATAGATAAATTGGACTTCAAAATTAAAACTTTTATGCATCAAAGGACATTAAGAGCAAAAAGCAATCCATAGACGAAAATATTTATAAATCACATATGGGAAAAGGAATTAATATCCAGAATATATAAAGAACTCCTACACCTCAACCACAAAAATCCAATTTTTAAATGGGCAAAGGACTTGAATAGACTCTTGTACCAAGAAATATACAAACAGCCAATAAGCACATGAAGAGATGCTCAACATCACTAATCACTAGTGATATAGTTTAAATCTGTGTCCCCACCCAAATCTCACGTCGAATAGTAATTCCCAATGTTGGAGGTGGGGCCTGGGAGGAGATGACTGGATCATGTGGTGGGTTTTCCCCTTTGTATTCAATAGGGAGTGGGTTCTCATGAGACCTGGTTGTTTAAAAGTGGGTAGCACCTCCCTCTTCTCTCTCGGTCCCGCCTCCTGCCATTTAAGATGCCTGCTCCGCTTTGCCTTCTGCCACAGTAAAAGCTCCCTAAGGTCTCCCCAGAAGCAGATGCTGCCATACTTCCTGTACAGCCAACTGAACCACTTTTGTTTATAAATTACCCAGTTTCAGGTATTTCTTTATAGTAAGGCAAGAATGGACAGTACAACTAGGGAATAATATAACTAGGAAAATGCAAATCAAAACAACAATGAGATACCACTTCATACCCCATTAGGATGGCTAATGTTAAAATAAACAAAACACAGAAAATAAGTGCTGGCCATCGCCAGCCTGGGCAACATGGAGAAACCCCGTCTCTACTAAAAATTAAAAAAAATAGCCAGGCGTGGTCCCAGCTACTTGGGAGGCTGAGGTGGGAGGATCACCTGAGCCTGGGAAGCAGAGGTTGCAGTGAGCCGAGATCGCAGTGGGCCACTGAACTCCAGCCTGGGCCACAGAGCGAGACACTGTCTCAAAAACAAAACAAAACAAAACAAAAAGTGCTGGCAAGGGCATGGAGAAATTGGAAGCCCTGTGTATTGCTAGTGGGAATATAAAATAGTGCAGCTACTGTGGAAAACAGTAGGTGCTTCCTTAAAAAATTAAACATGGAATTACCACGTGATTCAGCAATTTCTACACATATACGCAAAAGAATTGAAAGCAAGGACGTGAACAGGTATTTCTTCACCCATGTTCACAGAAGCATTATTCATAATAGTCAAAAGGTAGAAACAATCCAAATGTCCATGGAAGATGAATAAACAAATGTGGTATATCCATACAATGGACTATTATTTAGCATTAAAAAGGAAGCAAGGCTGGAAGCAGTGGCTCATACCTGTAATCCTAGCACTTTGGGAGGCTGAGGTAGGAAGATCGCTTGGAGCCAGTTTGAGACTAGCCTGGGCAACATAGCAAGACCCCATCTCTACAGAAAATTTAAAAATTAGCTTGGCATGATGGTACACATTTGTAGTTCCAGCTACTTGGGAGGCTGAGGCATGAGGATCACTTGAACCCAGGCAAATCAGGCTGCAGTGAGCTTGACCGCGCCACTGCACTCCAGCCTGGGTGACAGAGACCCTGTCAATAAATTCTAACAACATGCTCCAACATGGATGAACCTTGGAGACACTCTGCTAAAACACCAGATACTAAAGGACAAATACTGTGTGATTCCATATATATGAGGTGCCTAAAACAGTCAAGTTTTAGGAGACAAAAAGTAGAAGAGAGGTTGTTCACCAGGAGCTGAGAGAAGGGGAAAATGCCGAGTTACTGTTTAATAGGCAAGACTTTCTTTTCTGTTTTTTGTTTTGAGACGAAGTCTTGCTCTGTCGCCCAGGCTGGAGTACTAGCGGCACAATTTTGGTTCACTGTAACCTCTGCCTCCTGGGTTTAAGCAATTCTCATGCCTCAGCCTCCCAAGTAGCTGGGACTACAGGTTCATGCCACCACTTTCGGCTAATTTTTGTATTTTTAGCAGAGACAGGGTTTCACCATGTTGGCCAGGCTGGTCTCAAACTTCTGACCTCAGGTGATCCACCCGCTTCAGCCTCCCAAAGTGCTGGGATTACGGCATGAGCCACCGTGCCTGGCCAAGACTTTCAGTTTGGGATGTTGAAAAGTTCTGGAGATGGATGGTGGTGATGGTTGCACACTGTTAATGTACTTAATGCCACTGAAATGTATACATAAAAATGGTTAAAACTGTAAATTTTATGTTATGTATATTCTACCACAATAAAAAACATGAGTCAAAAATGATACTAAGAAAAATTCCGCCGGGCGCGGTGGCTCAAGCCTGTAATCCTAGCACTTTGGGAGGCCGAGACGGGCGGATCACGAGGTCAGGAGATAGAGACCATCCTGGCGAACACGGTGAAACCCCGTCTCTACTAAAAAATACAAAAAAACTAGCCGGGCGAGGTGGCGGGCGCCTGTAGTCCCAGCTACTCCGGAGGCTGAGGCAGGAGAATGGCGGGAACCCGGGAGGCGGAGCTTGCAGTGAGCTGAGATCCGGCCACAGCACTCCAGCCTGGGTGACAGAGCAAGACTCCGTCTCAAAAAAAAAAAAAAAAAAAAAAGAAAAATTCCATTGGTCACCTATCTGTGGAGGTGTTAAGGCACCAAGCTATTGTTCTGAAAACTGTTGGGGATGTGGGGGTGAAATCAAGTATTTATACTGCTTTTCCTGTTTATATAGTTCTTTTTTCCATTTAGAAAAGAGCTTAATCAAAGAAAACTAGCCCATAAATATAGAAGAAATGCTAGGAAAACTATTATTTTGCAACTCTAATGAAATAGTGTATCTAGTCAATGATTATTAATCACTGTTAAAATGATACGGTGAAACTTGATGGGGAAGTTTATGATGAAGGAATCAGGCATAACACCTGAACCCACTAATTACTTTTAGCATCATTAAGGTGGGGAACTAAACATATAATTATATGCCTATCATTGTGACAAAATAGGAAGCACATAGCACCACCCAAAAAATATTTTTGCCTAAAATACTGAATCAAAATCTAATTGAGTCTCTATATCTAGCGAATAACTTATAGGAAACATGAGAGACAGAGAAACTCCAAATTTCACGTGTTTTTTCATAGGTCTTTTCAATTGTATTGTTCATAAGTAACCACTGATCTTATTAGCCTAAGTGAATTAGGATTCTGATAGATCCTTGGGGGCAATTTTTACCAGTTTGGTCCTCCAGTTAGTTGCATTTTTATTCCTTTTTGCCAACCTTTTAATCTCTCTTCTGCATGCAGTTTACAAAGAATTTATACCCAATGGTCCCCGGCACTTCGAATAAAATCAAACTCCTTACTGAGACCCGCACAGCCCTGCCCACCTCTCCAGCCTCACGTTTTGCCTCCTGACCCTCGCTCATCATTCTGCAGTCACACCATTCATCTTCCAGTTCTTCTAGTGCCCCAAGCTCTTTGCACATGCTGCTGCCTCTATCCAGAAAGCTCCTGCCTCCCACCTACTCATGATGCTCCTCCCTATCATCCTTTAGCTCTAAAAACAAGTGTTACACCCTCAGAGAAGCCTTCCACAGCCAATCTGTCTAATCTAGGGTCACCTCCCCCCTACAATGCTGTCTTGTCTTCATGACAACTTGCAATCATCTTACCATTTTATTTGCATATGTGCACCTTACCACCTGGCACATAAGCTCCTAAAGACAGCAATGGCTTGTTCACAGCTAGATTCTCGCAAGTGTGCTGGCCGACTCTCTGGAAATCTGACATGAATGAGCCATTGTTCCAGTGGCACTGTCGTGCAAACCTGAGAAATTGGCTGCTATAGCAAGCTACCTCTCCACCTGAAAGGTGACTGGCTTGTGGAAACCTGGCAGTGGCTGCAGCATCTGTGACCTTAAGACAGATGATATGAGGGAGAAGGCAGAGATCATAGTCTCCACTTCCAAAGTCAGAGCCAGGTGACAGGATTATCCAGAACTCTCCTCTCACACTCATGCTTGATGTGGATGGAGCACACTGGCTATTTCTCTGGGGAGCCTATCCTTTAACTTTTACAAATCTGTATATGGCACCTTCCACTGTACATATACACATATGTACACACACACACACACATACACTCTTTTCCCCTCCTTTCTACAAACAAATATGTATGTTTGTTCCTTTAAAGTTTCAGGTTTTGCAACTTAATTTACCTTGCCAAAACTGATGATCAAATATATACAGGCTGGGCACGGGGGCTCACCCCTTAATCCCAGCACTTTGGGAGGCCGAGGCAGGCAGATCACCTGAGGTCAGGAGTGTAAGACCAGCCTGGCCAACAGGGTGAAACCCAGTCTCTACCAAAAATACAAAAATTAGCCGGGCGTGGTGGTGCACACCTGTAATCTCAGCTACTCAGGAGGCTGAGGCAGAACTGCTTGAACCCAGGAAACATAGGTTGCAGTGAGCCAAGATGGCACCACTGCACTCCAGCCTAGACGACAGAGCAATACTCCATCTCTAAAGAAAAAAACAAACAAAAACCAAATATAGATGAACCCTCCAAAGAAGATGTGCCAATAAGCATATGAAAAGACAGTCAACATCATTAACTATCAGGGAAATGCAAATTAAAACCACAATGAGATACGTCTTCACAACCACTAGGATGACTATAATCAAACAGACAATAACAAGTGTTGGCAAAATTTACAGAATTTGGAATCCTCATATACTGCTCAGGGGAATACAAAATGGTACAGACACGTCGGAAAGCACAGTGGCAGTTCCTCAGACAGTTAAACAAAAAATTTTCACATGACCAAGAAACTCTACTCCTAGGTATATATCCAAGAGAAATGAAAAACATACCTACACACCAACATGCATATGAATGTTTCGAGCAATATTATCATAATACCAAAACCTGAAAACAACTCAAATGTCTATCAATTGACAAATGGATAAACAAAATGTAGTATAACTATACAATGGAATATTATTCAGCCATGAAAAGGAATAAAGTACTGATGCATGGATGAACCTTGAAAACATTATGCTAAGGGAAAGAAGCCAGACCCAAGAGGCCATGTATGGTTCCCTTAATATGAACTGTACCAACTAGGCAAATCCATTGAAACAAAAAGTCAATTAATGGTTGCCTAAGGCTGGGGGTGGGGGTGTGGAATGGGGGAAATAAGGGATGACTGCTAATGGGTATACGGTTTATTTGCAGAGTGATGAAAATATTCTAAAATTGGTGATGGTTGCTATGAATACACTAAAAACCACCAATTTATATACTTTAAATGGGTAAACTGTATGGTATGTGAATTATATTTCAATAAAACTGTTACAAAAAATATAAAGATGAATCATTCCTAAACAATTCCCTCTTCTAAGAAAAAAAAAAAAAACACAGAAAATGTTCAGTCCTCTCCAATCCACAAAAATGTAAATCCAAATATCTACCCTTGATAATGTGGAGACACTACAGGAAATTCTTTAGGCAGATTAGTGAAGTTATTGTCTATGAAGTTCAAAGCCCAACCATTTCCATGTTTTTAGTCAGTTCAGACTGACTCAAACCATATTTAGAAATGCACTCTAGAAAAATGCTTTGAAGAATTTTATTCTCAACATTCATAAATTTAAAATATCTATCCAGGCAAGAGAAAATGCCTGGAAAATTCAGTGCTTTGCTCGGACCTTCCTTAGAACTCTACTTTTTTAGCGCCCTTTATCTGTTACCACATTACAAAGTGAAGCAACTCCGTAGGTTGCTAACACAAAAAGACGCTAGTGCTGGCTCTCCTCATACCTCTCTGGCCATTCTTAGTTGCCCCTTTGAGCTACTCCTCCTCTAACAGACCTTAAGTGTTGTGCCCTCTCTGTTTCTAAGAGCAACATATTCCTTCTGGGAAGATTCCCAAATCCATCTCTCTAGCCCAGATCTTTGTCCTGTGCTCCAGAACCCAAATATTCAACTGCCTAGTGGACAGGTCCCAAAGTCAAAAGTCCAAAACCAAATTTCCCAAGTCTTTCAATATGCCTTCCCAGTCTTGGCAAATGACATCACCATCTGCCTACTTGAACAAGGCAGAAACCTGGGAGTTACCTCTACTCCTCACTCTCCTTCACATCCAATTAATCACAGTCTTATCCTTCCTGCCTTCTTGAGATGGAGTTTCACTCTTGTTTCCCAGACTGGAGTGCAATAGCGAGATCTCGGCTCACTGCAACCTCCGCCTCCCAGGTTCAAGCGATTCTCCTGCCTCAGCCTCCCGAGTAGCTGGGATTACACGCATGCACCACCACGCCTGGCTAATTTTGTACTTTTAGTAGATACAGGGTTTCTCCATATTGGTCAGGCTGGTCTCGAACTCCCGACCCAAGGTGATCCGCCTGCCTCAGCCTCCCAAAGTGCTGGGATTACAGGCGTGAGCCACAGTGCCCGCCCCCTTCCTGCCTTCTTAGTATCTCTCAAGTCCTTTCCCTTCTATCTTCACTGCCGTACCAAGGCTACTGTTTTTTTTTTTTTTTTTTTTGAGACGGAGTCTCGCTCTGTCACCCAGGCTGGAGTGCAGTGGCCGGATCTCAGCTCACTGCAAGCTCCACCTCCAGGGTTCACGCCATTCTCCTGCCTCAGCCTCCCGAGTAGCTGGGACTACAGGCGCCCGCCACCTCGCCCGGCTAAGTTTTTGTATTTTTAGTAGAGACGGGGTTTCACTGTGTTAGCCAGGATGGTCTTGATCTCCTGACCTCGTGATCCGCCCGTCTCGGCCTCCCAAAGTGCTGGGATTACAGGCTTGAGCCACCGCGCCCGGCCTTAAGGCTACTGTTTTTACTTCCTGGCTGAATTACAGAGGCACCTCCTGAGTGATCTTCCAAATGCCTGGGCTACTCCCCTCTGGATGCTGTGTCTCCAGAGTCAATGTGATCACTCCACTCTGTGCTTAAAATCCACTATAGCTCTCCACTATCCTTCCCAATTTTCTTACACCCAATACCACCCACTTCCTACATGTGCCATCTTCCCTCTCGCCACCTGGCCACACGTTTCATTTCCACTGTCTGGAAAGCTCTCTTGGCTCACTCTCATTCCTCTTGGATGTCTAACTTAGGCATCACTTCTTCTAAGAAACCACTTTGACAGACTGAGCGAGGGGTTCCTCTGCTGCCGTAACACCCTGTTTTTAGCCCCATCTTAACATTAACTCTGCTGTACTGTAACATGCTAGATCACAACTGCCAGTTCGCTCCGGGTTTCCCTGCCACCTCCAACCCCCAGAACCCCTGAGCTCATTCAAAACATCCAAAGGTGCTAAGCACGTTGTAAACATTTAATAGATATTTGTTGAATTATTAGTTCACCCTCAGTATTTAAAGATATTTCTTTACAACATTCGTGAAGTCACGCTTGCCAACCACAGAGGCAGCAGTTAGATTCTAGAAATAAGGTTCTGTTTAAAATAAATAAATAAGCTGGTGAAGACATGCCACATCCACACAAGTACTCCCCAAAGAAATGGACCAGTCACTAAGTGTCTACGACGTGCCAAGCATTATACTTGGAGCTTTAGATATAAAATAACTTGAAACAGCTGATATTAACTGTGGGTAAGAGCCAGGCACTGTGCTATGCACTTTACATGTTATCAAATTTACTTATGTATTTATGTATTTATTTATTTATTTTCAAGACAGGGTCTTCCTCTGCTGGCCAGGCTGGAGTGCAGTGGCACAATCTCAGCTCACTGCAATCTCCACCTTCTGGGTTCAAGTGACTGACCGGCCTCAGCCTCCCAAGTAACTGGGAGTACAGGCATGCACCACCACGACTGGCTAATTTTTGTGTTTTTAGTCGAGATGGTTTTCACCATGTTAACCAGGCTGGTCTTGAACTCCTGACCTCAAGTGATCCAACCTCCTTGGCCTCCCAAAGTGCCGGGATTACAGGCGTAAGCCATCATACCTGGCCATGTTATCAAATTACGAGGTTAGCACAATGACCCCGTAAGGTAGGTGAGGCATCTAACAAGATGAAGTGAGTTCTTCATGTTCTCACCACATGGCTAAGAGAATGGTCACCACACAGCTAGGTCTGGGACATGGCAATCTGCTGCGAGAGATTGAGCTCTCCATCCTCGCACCATCCCACCTCTGTCAAATATCCAGACCACGGCACTCTGTTTACCACTCTTAGGAGATGGTTAAGACTGTCAGCTTCTTGGAACTGAGGCGAAGTTAAGCTGGAGCAATGAAAAGTGACTTCTCTCAAGGAGATCATGCTCCATATCACTGCTGACAATTCCCAAATTCAACTCTCCAGTCAAGACCTCCCTCTCCAAGGACCAGACCCATGAGGCATCTCCGCAGGGTCTTCAAGTTTTACCTCTTCACAGCCAGGCGTGGGGGCTCACACCTGTAATCCCAGCACTTTGGAAAGCTGAGTTGGGTGGATCACCTGAGGTCAGGAGTTTGAGACAGCCTGACCAAAACCCTGTCTCTACTAAAAATACAAAAATTAGTCAGGCATGGTGGCGGGCGCCTGTAATCCGAGCTACCTGGGAGACAGGCAGGAGAATCACTTGAACCCAGGAGGCAGAGGTTGCAGTGAGCCAAGAGTGCATCACTGCACTCCAGCCTGGGCAACAGAGCAAGACTATGTTTCCAAAAAAAAAAAAAGTTTTACCATCACCTTTCCATTTCCCACTCCTCCTGCTACATTTACTGCCTTGCTTGGTCAAAGGCACAACCAACTTTTAACCTAAACCAGATGGTCCCTGTCCTGTTCCCTGACTAGCCTGTCCTTTCAATCCTGCCAATCCTGTTCACCATAGTGCCAGTTCTATAGCAACTGCTCCATAAATGTTACCTATTGTTATTATTATAGCCTAAATGCTTCTCATCGCCTCCTTTACCCTTGCACTACTACTCAGCTTTTTTTTTTTTTTTTTTTTTTGAGAGACAGAGTCTCGCTGTGTTGCTCAGGCTGGAGTGCAGTGGCGTGATCTCGGCTCACTGCAAGCTCCGCCTCCCGGGTTCACACCATTCTCCCGCCTCAGCCTCCGAGTAGCTGGGACTACAGGCGCCCGCCACCACGCCCGGCTAGTTTTTTGTATTTTTAGTGGAGACGGGGTTTCACCATGTTAGCCAGGATGGTCTCGATCTCCTGACCTCGTGATCCACCCGCCTCGGCCTCCCAAAGTGCTGGGATTACAGGCTTGAGCCACCGCGCCCGGCCTACTCAGCTTTCAAGGAACTTGACTCCCAGAGCAAGCAAAATCAAGGCACAGAAGCTGACAGAATGCCTTCTATGAGGACAAGAAGCTAGCCTGCCAAAGGCTCAGGCCCTAGCTTTTTTTTTTTTTTTTTTTGAGACTTGCTCTGTGGCCCAGGCTAGAGTACAATGGCATGATCATAGCTCACTGCAGCCTTGACCTCCCAGGCTCAAATGTTCCTCCCACCTCAGCCTCCTAAGTAGCTTAGCTAATTTTTATTTTTTGATTTTTTGTAGAGATGGGGTCTTCCTACATTGCCCAGGCTGGTCTCAAACTCCTGGGCTCAAGCGATCCTTCTGCCTCAGCTCCCAAAGTGCTGGTACTACAGACATGAGCCACCGCGCCCAGCCCCTAGCTCTTTCAATGAAAGTACACAGAAAAAGCCCGGCGCGGTGGCTCACGCCTGTAATCCCAGCACTTTGGAAGGCTGAGGCAGGTGGATCACGAGGTCAGGAGATCGAGATCAGCCTGGCCAACATGGTGAAACCCCGTCTTTACTAAAAAGCCGGGTGTGGTATGGTGTGTGGTGTGGTGTGCATGTATGGTGCACACCTGTAGTCCCAGCTACTAGTTAGCCTGAGGCAGGAGAATCACTTGAACCTGGGAGATAGAGGTTGCAGTGAGCCAAGACTGTGCCACAGCACTCTAGCCTGGGCAACAGAGTGAGACCCCATCTCAAAAAAGAAAAAAAAAAAAAAGTGCACAGAAGGTATACCTGAACGCTAGCTGAAGCTGATAGAGCACAGTACACTCTAAGTAGCAAACTAAGAATTATGAGAATGTCAGATATGGAAGTAGAAACTAACAAATGGCTTCAGTCCCAGGGAACCAAACATTCTACTTTATTCTATTTTATAAATTAGTAATTCAATTCTTTAACATAGTGGTTCTCAACAAGTGGGGAAAAGTATAATTATGTGTCCCTCTCTGCCCTACCAATACCTGGCAATGTCTGGAGATGCTTTGGTTGTCACACTGGGCAAGTGCTAGTGGGTAGCATCCAGTGGGTAGAGGCCAGAAGTGCTGCCAAACATCCTGTAATGCACAAGACAGCCCCTACAAAGAATTATCCACCCCAAAATGTTAATAGTGCAGCTCTTAAGAATCCCCGATAAACTAATGCTTTGAGCACCTTCCATATTCAAGTTAACTAATGTATAACAAGTTACTTCTTTCTGGGGAGATGATACAAACTTTCTCCATAAATTAAGCTATAACCGGTCCATAAGATAAAAAGAGGCATCATCAAAAAAGAGACTGATAAATGCTAAATAAGTCGTTTAGAAAACAAATGCCATGAGTTCAGAAGAAGGAGAGTGCCATAGAGGCTGAGGCCCTCCTCAAAGATATCAGAGAGCAGACTGGGCTCCTCAGCTCACTTCAAGCTGCCAGTCAAGGCCCCCTAGAGAGTAACCAGAATCCACCTTCCCATCCTTACCTGCAACAAGGCCTCTCCCTTCAACTTAACCTTCCCTCAAGCTGCAGAGGCCACAGGGCCACAACATCCCACCCACACTGTTACTGCTGAAAAAGCCCTTACCTCCTTCACAAAAGTGCTGTCCTCAAACTAAACAGCAACCCCTATCTCCACCCACAAGGCTGAGGACATGATGTCACTTCAACCCAATCACAAAATCATGTTCCTATGACTCCCAGAGGAAGAAGGTAGTGAAAAGACTAAGGTGGAAAATGCCTTAAATGGCTCAGGCCCTAAGGCCTTGTCCTCTGCCACCTAAAATCACTGCTTAGCAGCAGCCAGCCAGGAGCCGCCTCATTTCCTGTGCAACTGCGGTAAAAATAGGAAGTGGGGGAGGAAGTTCACAAAGCAGAAACAAAAGTAATCACTGCCTAGCTTCCTGAACACAAATCACCGAGCAGGGAGGGTATCATTAAAACATCATAAGAGAAAGGAGGGCATGGAGAGCAAGGCCAGAGGAAAGGAAGTGACACTTTGGGGTGGGGTCCACCAAGCCCAGACTATTTCTGTGCCTGAAACACTGCTCCAAAAGGAAAATTGGACAAAACTGGACCCAAGTATTAATTCCAAGGAATTAATACTAAAGCATGTTCACTTGAAGACATGCAAAAACTGAACTGTTCTAGCAGAGTAAGAAATATCAATGAAAAAGTTTTAAGGAGGCCAAGATTAAACTATTTTTCTAGTCAACAGGTAGCTACTAAAACAAAACAAGGGCCAGGAGTGGTGGCTCACGCTATAATCCTAACACTTCAGAGGGCCAAGGCAGGAGGATCACTTGGGCCCAGGAGTTCAAGGTTGCAGTGAGCTATGATCATGCCACTGCACTACAGTCTGGGTAACACAGCAAGAGGAAGGAAAGAAGGAAACAAGGAAAGAAGGAAAGGATAGAACAGGACAGGAGAGGAAAGGAAAGGAAAAGAAAGGAAAGGAAAGGAAAGGAAAGGACAGAAGGACAGAAGGACGGAAGGAAGGAAGGACGGAAAGACGGAAAGAAAGAAAGAGAAATAAATTTTAAAAACAAAACAAAGAGCTACTATATAACTGATTGGTTGACAAAGTCCGAAGCCCAGGTTATCCTATATTGAGCTATGAAAACTCAGGCAGATAGGAAAAAAACTACTGAATAAACCTTCTAATCAGTGTCAGAATTTATCATAAGCAAAATAAAGAGGCTTCTACAACCATCCCCAGCCCCAGCCCCCCCCCCCCCCCCCCCCAGTGACACAGGTCAACCCTGTGAGGCTCCAGACACCCAGGATGCAGTGGGAAAGGAGACAGATGCACCATCTGCTTGCTACCAGTCTCACGTGGGAACAACCTGCTTCCACGTGGTGATCCATGACCGCCTCTGGTACTGACATTCGCTCTGTAACAATCTATCACCACAAACCATGGTGTTCCTCTATGAAGCCAAAGCAACTTATCATTAGCGGTTCTGAAGAGTTTTATATTTGGTAATCTACAAACAACTGATCATTTCATTTAAGCAGAAGAACAACTTTTCTAACCACAAGGTCAACGGAGCCAAAATTTACTTTCAAAATAAGAGGTCTTAAAAAAATAGGTCAAATGTGCTAAGTAGTCATATAGATAAAGAACAGGCTTAATTTTGTTTCAATTGAGGGGTGGTTTGTTGTTTTTGCTTTTATTTTTGGTGGGGGAGGAACAGGAAGATCAATGCATAACATTTTTTTAAGCAGTCACTACATTAATAAGTAAAAAAGTAAATGAAACAGGTAGTAATCACCACATATTGAATTTCTTTGTTCTTTCTTTCTTTTGTTTTGTTTTGTTTTGTTTTTTGAGACGGAGTCTCGCTCTGTCGCCCAGGCTGGAGTGCAGTGGCCGGATCTCAGCTCACTGCAAGTTCCGCCTCCCAGGTTTACGCCATTCTCCTGCCTCAGCCTCTCAAGTAGCTGGGACTACAGGCGCCCGCCACCATGCCCGGCTAATTTTTTGTATTTTTTTAGTAGAGACGGGGTTTCACCGTGTTAGCCAGGATGCTCTCGATCTCCTGACCTCATGATCCGCCCGTCTCGGCCTCCCAAAGTGCTGGGATTACAGGCTTGAGCCACCGCGCCCAGCCTGTTTTTTTAAGAGATGGGGTCTCACAGTGTTGCCCAGGCCAGTCTCAAACTCCTGGACTCAACCAATCCTCCCACCTCAACCTCCCAAAGTGCTGGGATTACAAGTGTGAGTCACTATGCCTGGCCTCAATTTCATACAAAGAAAAATAGTGAACATTTAATGAAAAAAAAAAAAATCCAGTATTACTTGGTCCTGATGAGGACAGACCCAGCTGTCTGTCTGATTTTCTGGTAATAAATTGACTTAACTGTACTCTAAGACTATTGTTTTAGTCTTCTTACGAAGTCAAAAGCTCATTCTCAGAACCTGCTGCCATCAAAACAAAACAAAACAAAACTAGTATTAGAACTCTTGAAGGAATTCTATTAGAGGAACACTGTGAGCCAAAAAAAATCTTTGTTAAACAGAGACCTTCAAAGAAAGAAGAAACAACAAAAACAAAGGGCAAATCCCCGCCAAGGAAAGTTTTGTCTACAAACACATACAAACCACCACCCATCACCAAAGGATGAACAAAGCTGGCTCCTAAACTTCCGAAAAAGTTTTTTCAGGTAAAATGAAGGTTTCATCTATTTACTAAAATACTCTTGGACCATTAAAAATTTCTGCATCAAATGTTCCCAAGTACTATGAAAACATGACAACAAATTGTGTTGCTGGTGGAAATTCAAATGTAAATCAGGGAGTAAAAATAATTTATTTCTAAGTAAATTTTTTTTTTTTTTTAAATCACAGACTGGGCGCAGTGGCTCACACCTGTAATCCCAGCACTTTGGGAGGCCGAGGCGGGCGGATCACCAGGTAAGGAAATCGAGACCATCCTGGCTAACATGGTGAAACCCCGTCTCTACTAAAAATACAAAAAATTAGCCGGCTGTGGTGGTAGGCGCCTGTAGTCCCAGCTACTCGGGAGGCTGAGGCAGGAGAATGGCATGAACTCAGGAGGCGGAGCTTGCAGTGAGCCAAGATGGTGCCACTGCACTCCAACCTGGGCGACAGAGCAAGACCTATCTCAAAAAAAAAAAAAAAAAAAAAAGCACAAAGCACCGGGTGCGGTAGCTCATGCCTGTAATCCCAGCACTTTGGGAGGCTGAGGCAGGTGGATCACTTGAGGTCAGGAATTCGAGACCAGCCTGGCCAACATGATGAAACCCCGTCTTTACTAAAAATACAAAAATTAGCCAGGCATGGAGGTGGATACCTGAAATCCCAGCTACTCAGGAGGCTGAGGCAGGAGAATCGCTTGAACCTGGAAGGTGGAGCTTGCAGTGAGCCAAGATCACCCCACTGCACTCCAGCCTGGGCAACAGAGCAAGACTCCGTCTCAAAAAAAAAAAAAAAAAAATCAGAAAGCAATTACATAATTTATTCAAACCTAATTTGTAAAAAAAAAAAAAAAAATATATATATATATATATATCAACAATCTACACCAGTTAGAAACCTGCGGTTTATTTTTGTTACAGTGTGGTATGTGAAAAAGCCCAAGTATCCCAAAAAAGTTTTCAAAACTTTGGACGCAGTGGCTCACACCTGTAATCCCAGCACTTTGGGAGGCCAAGGTAGGAAGACTGCTTGAGCTCAGGAGCTCAAGAACAGCCTGGGCAACACAGCAAGACTTCGACTCTACTAAAAGTAAACAAAAAAAATTAGCCCAGTGTGCTGGCATACATCTGTAGTCCCAGTTACTTGGGAGGCTGAGGTAGGAGGATGGTTTGAGCCAGGGAGATTGAGGCTGCAGTGAGACCCTACAGTCTCTTGCTTTGTTGCCGAGGCTAGAGTACTGCAGCTGTGTGATCACGGCTCACTGTAGCCTCGATCTCCCGGGCTCAGGCAACTTCCTACCTCAGCCTCCCAAGTAGCTGGAACTATAGGCACACACCATCATGCCTGGGTAATTTTTAATTTTTTTTTGCAGAGACGGGGTCTTGCTGTGTTGTTCAGGTTGGTCTTGAACTCCTGGCCTCAAGCGATCCTCCCACTTAAGCCCTTCAAAGTGCTGGGATATAGGCATAAACTACCATGTTTGGCCCAAGAAAACTTAAAAATTCTATACTGCCACTCTTAACAACTTTGCACTATGGAATCTATCCAAAATTAACCTCACATGGGTAAAAAAAAACAAGTATTTATCCAGAAGCTTATATATTAACAGATAAATCAAACTATAATTTAGAAATTTTTTTTCTCACTACAGAGAGGGATTATATAAATTTTAGATAAACTTAAGATTCAAGACCATTTCTGAGAATTTAAGGCATCCATAAAAAATTTTATCACTAAATTGTAACATCTCTTCCAAGCTGAGAACACTGACTCCAATCCTGCATACCCAGCAAACCTTCCCATCCCTCAAAAAGACTAGAAAGTCGCCTGGCGCAATGGCTCACACCTGTAATTCCAGCACTTTGGGAGGCCGAGGTCAAGAGATCAAGACCATCCTGGCCAACATGGTGAAACCCCATCTCTACTAAAAATACAAAAATTAGCTGGGTGTGGTGGCGGGCGCCTGTAGTCCCAGCTACTCAGGAGGCTGAGGCAGGAGAATCACTTGAACCCAGGAAGCAGAGGTTGCAGTGAGCCGAGATCATGCCACTGCACTCCAGCCTGGGCGACAGAGCAAGACTCCTCTGTCTCAAAAAAATAAAAATTAAAAAATAAAAACAGAAAATCAGAGTCACAGCCAGGGAGCCCATTCTTCCCTAGAAATATTTCAGCAGGTCAAACATTAAAAAATGAGAAAATTCTAGGTGATTCCTCACCATCCACTCGCTAGGCAGGGAAGACAGCCCCAGAGAGCAGGCCCGCAATGGTTCACCTCCTGGCTGGCTTCCAACTCTGCCACTTATCTGCGCCATAAGCCTTCACATACTCAAACGTTCACCAAGGTTCTACTAAGTGCATAGCACTGCTCCCAGCATCCAGGATGCAGTAGTGAAGAGACAGACATAATGCTTGCTCTCAAGGAGCTTACCGTTAATAAGGGAAAAGGAGAAAATGCTCCTCGCCTTTCAGGTAGATGCTCCAATACAAAGAAACTTCATGGAAACCCCACACTTCCAAAATGCAGTAGTTACAGGTATGGGTATGGGAATCAGACTGATCTAGATGTGAATTCCTGCTCTTAGTAAATATCAGCTGAATAAATGGCACTTACTAACTTTGAGCAAGTCGCCTAACTCTTGTGCCTCAGTACTGCTGAAGATTACATCCATAAAGCACAGCCTCCGCCATACCCTCAGTCTACATAAATGAAAGCTACTGCTCTGAAAGAGGCCCTGTACTAGTAAGAGGGTAGCATTTCATCTTCTACTGCAATTCTTAATTCTGGTCTTCTAGTAGTTGAAAACAAACTTCCTCGAACCCCCAAAATCTATTAAGTTAAAACAACTTTCAGAAATAAAACTTACTTTCCTGCAGCTCCGGGCCCAACTCCTAAGTCCAGGCAACAAACTAAAAGAAGTAGTGCCCTGTGCGCTGGAGGGGAAAGAGGTCATGGCTCCTCCCATTTCCCTGCCCACCACTCCCTCCTCTTTCAACCCCAAGCCAGAGGAAAGAACAGAAGGGACACAGTTGAGGAGGGGCATCACCTCGAATTACAAAGTATATTACAAAGTGACTCAAGCACAAGGTTGCAGCGCATTCTCTCCCACCTTGACACCCAAAAGCAGCACAGGTCCTTGTGGCTAGTGAGAGGAACCACTTCCGCCTCTTCCTGCCTAGGTCACCAGAGCCTGAGGCACCCAAATCTGGGAACCAAGCCAGCTTTCCCCAGCCTCTGTTCCCATGCACATACATCCACCTCTGGGACCTGGGGGTGGGGTGAGGGAAGACGCAAGTATTTCCAGGTTTCCTGGCCATAATTAGCATCTAGCTAGTACTTAATCCCAAAATCATTTTTAGTAAGAAAATTATATTTTCTTTCAGGTAGTATCTCGCTCTAATTCCACTTTCAAAAATCTTCCCATGATGATTCTTTGCAACTGTCAATTTGAAAAAACACTTACCTGACAGTGGCCCAGACACAAGGAACATAATCAAAATGACTGGAAAAAAAAAGGAAAGCAATACTCTATCTAGGCATGAATCCTAAAACAGACTCACGGTTAATGTAGAAGCCTGCGTCAAGAACACTCACTAGCAATACTGGCTATGAGCAATAACCCACGTGCCCTGCATTTCGAGGATTGTTAAATACATCACACAGGAACACCTCACAGCCATTCCAAACATCAAGGCAGAGCCACCACACTTCATTGAGTCAAAGATGCCGTCATTTACAAATCATATCATTGTCTCATATATATGCCAAGAAAAACTCTGCCATATAACAATGACATGCCATCACATGACATGTCCCAATTTCAGGCCTCCTCAAAGCTCTTGTCCTGTTTCTGACTCCTCTGCCTGTCTCAGGCTGGCTGGGACACACAACCTTGGAAAAAGTCCCTTTGTGTTATTTTCCCTCTAGAAATTACCCATATTTAACATCTGCCATTTGATGAAACCATCTTCGGCCACCTCAGCTCCCAAGGAGCCTTTTCTGACTCCTGCAACCTCTGCTGTCTCTGTCATTAGCTGGTGCTCTCCCCTTCCAAATGAACAGGGAGCATCAGAGACAGAGGCTGGACACATCTTTCCACTTACTGTCACGCACAGCACAGGGACAGAGCAACACAGACAACGACAAACACATACCTCCTGGGAACTGTTCCAAGGACTTTACAAATATTAACTCAGTAATGCCTCGCTACAACTCCAGGAGGCAGGTATTACTACCTCTCCATTTTCAGAGGAGGTAAACTGAGGTCAAGGCAGGGGCAGGCCTCGAACTCAAGCCGTCTTACACAGTCCTCACTCTTAACCTCTATGCTGCGTTCACTCTACACAACAGCCATGTACATATCATAGACATTTATTATAAAAGTTATTGTTAAAATGAAAACATAGGCCGGGTGCGGTGACTCACGCTTGTAATCCCAGCACTTTGGGAGGCTAAGGCGGGTGAGCTCAGGAGGTCGAGACCAGCCTGGCCAACATGGTGAAACCCCGTCTCTACTAAAAATACAAAAATTAGCCAGGCATGGTGGCGGGCGCCTGTAATCCCAGCTACTCAGGAGGCTGAGACAGGAGAATCGCTTCAACCCGGGAGGCGGAGGTTGCAGTGAGCCAAGATTGTACCACTGCACTCCAGCCTAGACAACAAAACAAGACTCTGTCTCAAAAAAAAAAAAAAGAAAGAAAGAAAATACATATACACAGGGAAAAAAATTCACACCATACAAAATGGTATGCAAAGAAAAAGCTAACTCAGCCTAACAGCCTGGTTTTCTGGGGTCTCATCCCAAAAACAACCACTGTTTCTTTTCTGTCATTCCAGAAATTATTTCTGCACTTATAAACCTATTTCATGTGTATCTCTCTATCTATCTATCTATTGAGAGAGGGAGACATTATTTATTTTATTTATTATTTTTGAGATGGAGTCTCGCTCTGTCACCCAGGCTGGAGTGCAGTCGCACGATCTCTGCTCACTGCAACTTCCGCCTCCCAGGTTCAAGCAATTCTCCTGCCGCAGCCTCCCAGGCAGCTGGGATTACAGGCACCCACCACCATGCCCGGTTAATTTTTGTATTTTTAGTAGAGATGGGGTTTCACCATGTCATCAGGCTGGTCTCGAACTCCGGACCTCAGGTGATCTGCCCACCTCAGCCTCCCAAAGTGCTGGGATTACAGGCGTGAGCCACCATGCCTGGCCTATATATATATTTTAAAACAAATAAGCACATATTACTTCAAAAGTGGAGAAATTTGTTTAAAATTAGAAAAGAGGCCGGGCACAGTGGCTCAAGCCTGTAATCCCAGCACTTTGGGAGGCCGAGATGGGCAGATCACGAGGTCAGGAGATCGAGACCATCCTGGCTAACACAGCAAAACCCCGTCTCTACTAAAAAATACAAAAAAAAAAAAACTAGCCGGGCGAGGTGGCGGGCACCTGTAGTCCCAGCTACTCGGGAGGCTGAGGCAAGAGAATGGTGTGAACCTGGGAGGCGGAGCTTGCAGTGAGCTGAGATTGGGCCACTGCACTCCAGTCTAGGCGACAGAGCGAGACTCCGTCTCAAAAAAAAATAAAATAAAATAAAATAATAAAATTAGAAAAGCACAAATGGGCAAATATACGTTGTTCTGCACCTTGCTTTTTTCACTGATTATTTCTCTGAGCTTGATCTACATCTGCACCTGTGCTGTTTTGATTAAATTCTAAGATGTACATATTTTTACATTTTAACTTCGTGGTTTTTCTTGAAGTCAGAGAATCTTAGTGTGCTTGGACTTCATCAGGAAACAGGATCACAAAAAGCTTTTAAACCTATATAAGACAGCGGGAGTTACCTTGGCAGCCATGTGCAGGCTGAATCAAGAAGCAGAGGCCAGGTGAGGTGGCTCTCGCCTATAATCCCAGCACTTTGGGAGGCCAAGACGGGCGGATCACCTGAGGTCAGGAGTTCGAAACCAGCCTAGCCAATACAGTGAAACCCCCATCTCTACTAAAAATATAAAAATTAGCCGGGCATGGTGGTGCATACCTGTAATCCCAGCTACTTGGGAGGCCAAGGCAGGAGAATCACTTCAACCCAGGAGGTGGAGGTTGCAATGAGCTGAGATCACGCCACTGTACTCCAGCCTGGGTGAGAGAGAGACTCTGCCTCAAAAAAAAAAAAAAAAAAAAAGGTAATTCATATTTTGAGGCCAGCGCGGTGGCTCACGCCTGTAATTCCAGCACTTTGAGAGGCCGAGGTGGGCGGATCACGAGGTCAGGAGTTCGAGATCAGCCTGGCCAATATGGTGAAACCCTGTCTCTACTGAAAATACAAAAATAAACCGGGCATGGTGGCACTCGCCTGTAGTCCCAGCTACTCAGGAAGCTGTGGCAGAAGAATCACTTGAACCCGGGAGGTGGATGTTGCAGTGAGCGGAGAGCCTGCCACTACACTCCAGCCAGGGTGACAGAGCAAGATTCCATCTCAAAAAAAAAAAAAAAAAAACCAGAGAGACCTGCCAGGTGACATGTGACATGATGCCACACATACCAGAGGTAAGTACCTACATCAAAGGGTTGTTGTGAGGATTGAACAAGGCAATACAGACAAAGCCCTCAGCATCAAACCTCATTAGCACAGTGAGTCGAAGGACTCAGCACAGGACCTGAAGTGCTGTTAGTGCCTAGTTAGACATTGTTATCAGTTATTTCAAGGACTGGTCCCACTTTCCAATGTCATTTCCCTCTACTCCTTATTCACAGCTGTCCAGACTCTACCCTCAATCTCCTGCAGCTCAAATACCTCATGCTTGCTCTCACCTTCACACCTTTGGACGTGTCATGCCCCTGCCCAAGAGTCCTCCCCTCTTGCTGTGGCACTGCACTTACTTTTTCCCACGGTACTCAGCTCAAGAACAGCCTTCTCCAGGAAGTCTCCCTAGAACTGCAGGCTGGATTTCCTGGATGAACAGTTTAGGAGCAGCTTATCTGTCATTACTTCCCAATGTCTATCAGCTTATTCAATGCAACCAGAAGCAAGCAGTTTCATGGGGACTGATTATTTAGGCTATCTAAGCTCAAAGAAGACTGATGTATGAACCAGAGGCCAGTTACTAGTTTATAAACACCAACGAGAGCTAATACTCTCATTGAATACTTATCACAGGTGCCAGGGAGTGTGCTCGGAGCCCTTACTGCAACACTAAGAGAAAGGTGCTACTATTATCCCCATTCTACAAATCAGAAAACTGAAAGATTAGCCAGCATCCCAAGACCAGGATCTGATCCAAGCAGCTTAGATGCAGAGCTCTCAACCACTCACATTCTCTCCTTACCAAGAAATCTCCACATGCAGCTATCTTCTACTCAGATGGTACTGGGAGGACAGACGCTAAGCAAGGGAGAGACCCTCGAAGCCAGAGGCAACAACAGGGACACGCCCATCTGTGCGTTAGTGCAGATGGCTTTGTGGAGGGAACACTGCACACTGCTCCTCTGGTCAGGGCCCCAGACAGTGCTACACACACACCACTTAATTCCTCTCTTGGACCTGCCACCCCAATTTCCAGACACTGTCCCAATCCTCTCCCAGAAGCACAAGTATTTCTTCTGAGGATACAAAATTAAGTTTAAGCTTTCTGGCTACAAACGCATTCCAAGCATGCCTTCTTGGGGTTATAGCTGGGTCAGTTTGGTTGAATTTAAAGTTTTCCCTGAGATTCTTCAAACTACATTTACAAAATATCTTTCGACTTATATCTTTTCTATAGATAGCTAATATGTGTAACATTTATTCTGATGTCATTCTCAGACGATCATTCATTCCTTCAACAAATACTTCATCATTTCCAATGCACTGTGTTCTAGGCCCTGGAGATCAAAGCAGTGAACAAGACAGGCAAGATCTCTGAAAACTGGGAGAGGTTACTTGGTGTCTCCCCTTCTAGGCACTTATGATACTTTATGACAATTGCTTATTTGGCATTCTTCCCAGGATGTGCTGTTAGGCTCTGTATTCTGATCTTCCAGTAAAGTAACTGGGCCATACTGTAGGTACTCCACAAATGTGAGCTAACTCAATTCATGACTAAATTCACTGGGTTCCTTTCACATCCAGAGTAGGACCACGTTAATTCTGAAATCCCTTAGGAAAAAGGTACAAAGTCTAAATCAATGTGTAGGCATAGAAAGCAAATGGCAAATACAATCCATATCAAGAAGGAAGATGTGATTCATCAGCTGTTAAGAACCTCAGAGTCAGGAAGGACAGGACACTTTGATAAGTGATATTTATTTATTTACTTACTTATTTATTTTGAGACAGGGTCTCACTCTGCTGCTTGGGCTGGAGTACAGGGGCAAAATCACAGTTTACTGAATCCTTAACCTCCCAGGCTCAAGCAATCCTCCCGCCTCAGCCTCCCAAGTAGCTGGAAAGACAGGCACGGACCACCACACCTAGAAAATTTTGGGGTCTCACTATGTTGCCTAGGCTGATCTCAAGCAATCCTCCCACCTTGGCCTCCCGAAGTTCTGGGATCACAGACATGAACCCCTGTGCCCAATCTAAAATTCATTTTTTTAAGAGACGGAGGTCTCACTATGTTGCCCAGGCTGGTCTCCAACTCCTGAGATCAAGTAAAACTCCCACCTTGTCCTTGCAAAGAAATGATATTTTCTTTTTTCTTTTTTTTTTTTTTGAGATGGAGTCTCAATCTGTCGCCCAAGCTGGAGTGCAGCAGTGCGATTGCGGCTCACTGCCTCCTGGGTTCACATCATTCTCCTACCTCAGCCTCCAGAGTAACTGGGACTACAGGGGCCCACCACCACACCCGGCTAATTTTTTTGTAGTTTTTTTAGTAGAGATGTGGTTTCACCGTGTTAGCCAGGATGGACTTGGTCTCCTGACCTCATGATCTGCCCGACTCGCCCTCCCAAAGTGCTGGGATTACAGACATGAGCCACTATACCTGGCCAGAAGTGATATTTTCTTCACCTGGAGAAAATATGGCCTCAGGAATATGTCCAGGGGTTACTGAGCAGGAGAAAAAGAACTGACTTGCAGAAAAGTCTGAGTCGAGGGTCACTAAGTGGTGGCAGAGGTGAGGAAATGAGGTAGTTCTCTACCCAGGATTCATATACTGGAAGAGTGGGAAGGAACATGTTTTGGAGGGGAGGGTAAGAGGTACAAAGCTAGGCTTCAGAAAATGCCCCAAGGTATATGTATGAAGAGAAGCAGTAAAGACAAACGAGAAAATACAGTCACAGATTTCAGGAAATGACCACACTAGTTTCAAGTCAAGAAGGCCAATCAAGGCTGGGCATGCTGTCTCACGCCTGTAATCCCAGCACTCTAGGAGGCCGAGAAGGGTGGATCATTTGAGGTCAGGAGTTCAAGACCAGCCTGGCCAACATGGTGAAATCCTATCTCTACTAAAAATACAAAAATTAGCTGGGGGTGGTGACACAGACCTGTAATCCCAGCTAGTCGGGAGGCTGAGGCAGGAGAATCGCTTGAGCCACTGAAGCCAGAGGCTGCAGTGAGCTGAGATCACGCCACTGCACTCCAGCCTGGGCAACAGAGCAAGACTCTGTCTCAAAAAAAAAAAAAAAAAGAAAGAAAGAAAAAGAAAAAAGCAGGCCAATCAATGGGAGATTCACGAGAGGAAGAAAGAATAGCTCACCATGCCAAATACCTGAGATCAAAGTCAAGGAAAATGATTAAGCAATGGCCACTGCATGCATCAATTAGGGGACCCTCAAGAGGGCAGTTTCAGTAGAGTTAAAGACATTTCAAGCACAAGCACAACCTGTTGCTGTTTTTCCTTATCCAAACACAACATTCAGGCTCTCTGTGAACTTACACTTCAGAGAAAACGGCAACCTGCTTTTCAATAACTCCAAAACAAATCAATTCCTTATCTAAATCAACATTTTTTTGCCTACCTAAGAAGATCATTTTTCACTAAGGACAAAGTCACAGGAGGAAAAAAGAGAGAGTGATTGGCTGGGCGTGGTGGCTTACACCTGTGATCCTAGCTTCGAGGGAGGCTGAGGCAGGAGAATCGCTTGAACCCGGGAGGTGGAGGTTGCAGTGAGCCAAGATTGCACCACTGCACTCCAGCCTGGGGGACTCCAACTCAAAAAAAAAAAAAAAAAAGAGTAGACACCCAACCCATGAGATATCCCAGCCTGCTAGCTTTCAGAAACAATTATTTTCCTACAGACTTGGAAGACCCACTTGACACATGGATCCTGATGTATTAGGCTATAGGTTTTCAACAGAATAAACATTTACTAAAATTTTCACAGAATCATGTGCAATTTGCTTAAAAAAAAAAAAAAGGATGCTTAAAACATGGTCTTCCAAAAATCCGGAGATAATTTTAGATTGAAAAATCTAGGCTTGCCAAGGGAATCTGAGAACTTTTCTATCTTGGTCTCCAATGCTAACCTACGTATTTGTGTGCAAAAATAGAGGAAGATTAGAATCTCAAATGCCAGACTGAAAAGTTGCCACAACAAACCTGAACTCTTCATATGGAGTTTGTTATCTTGTCAGCAAGAAAGCAAATGAAACGGCAATAAACTAAACTTTTTGTTTTAAAGATAAAAAGAAAAAAAAATCTCAAACATGAAATATTCCCTGGACTTGTATTGGAAAATGATTTCTTTCTAAAACAAAATATTGTGAAGATATTGTGAAAAGAAAATACTGTGATTTTTAAAGAAACTTGAAAACATCTAAGCATACACAAAATCTAAATATGAGCTTTGTAAGTAGCCCTTACAAACATATACTTAGAACTTTTGGTCTAAAATATGATAAAATGATAAAGTTTACATATTATTGAATAAATCTGGAACTGACTAGCCATTTAGAAAATATTTCATATTTTAAACCAAGAATGAATTTTAGGTAGACTAAAGGCAAAAAATTAAACCCATGAAATGATGAGAAGCAAACATGAATTTCTTTTTGTTTTTTTTTTGAGACGGAGTCTCACTCTGTTGCCCAGGCTGGAGCACAGTGGCATGACCTCAGCTTACTGCAACCTTCACCTCTGGGGTTCAAGCGATTCTCCTGCCTCAGCTTCCCAAGTAGCTGGGACTACAGAAGCGCGCCACCATGCTTGGCTAATTTTTTTTGTATTTTTTTAGTTGAATCCGGGTTTCACTACGTTGGCCAGGCTGGTCTAGAGTGATCTGCCCGCCTCAGCCTCCCAAAGTGCTGGGATTACAGGCATGAACCATCGCACCAGGCCAGAATTTTTTTTTTATGACAATGAGACAGAAAAATTTTTCAAATATGTCAAAGGAAAATAAACACTTCCTTTTTTTTTTGAGACTTTGAGACGGAGTCTCGCTTTGTCGCCCAGGCTGGAGTGCAGTGGCAGGATCTCGGCTCACTGCAAGCTCCACCTCCCAGGTTCATGCCATTCTCCTGCCTCGGCCTCCAAGTAGCTGTGACTACAGGCGCGCACCACCACGCCCGGCTAATTTTTTGTATTTTTAGCAGAGATGGGGTTTCACCGTGTTAGCCAGGATGGTCTCGATCTCCTGACCTCGTGATCCGCCCGCCTCGGCCTCCCAAAGTGCTGGGATTACAGGCGTGAGCCACCGCGCCCGCCTATGTATTCTTTTTTTTTTTTTTTTTTTTTTTTT
>NC_037687.1:45648437-45684624 GCF_003255815.1 Theropithecus gelada
TTTTTTTTTTTTTTGAGACGGAGTCTCGCTCTGCCGCCCAGGCTGGAATGCAGTGGCCCGATCTCAGCTCACTGCAAGCTCCGCCTCCCGGGTTCACGCCATTCTCCTGCCTCAGCCTCCCGAGTAGTTGGGACTACAGGCGCCCGCCACCGCGCCCGGCTATTTTTTTGTATTTTTTTAGTAGAGACGGGGTTTCACCGTGTTAGCCAGGATGGTCTCGATCTCCTGACCTCGTGATCCACCCGTCTCGGCCTCCCAAAGTGCTGGGATTACAGGCTTGAGCCACCGCGCCCGGCCCCGCCTATGTATTCTTAAAAATTGAACGTTACGACCAGACAAGGTGGCTCACGCCTATAATCCCAGCACTTTGGAAGGCCGAGCCGGGCGGATCACTTGAGGTCAGGAGTTCGAGACCAACCTGGTCAACTGGGTGAAACCCTGTCTCTACTAAAAATACAAAAATTAGCAGGGCGTGGTGGTGGGCGCCTGTAATCTCAGCTACTCGGGAGAGTAAAGCAGGATAATCGCTCGAACTCGAGAGGCGGAGGATGCAGTGAATCTAGATGCCGCCACTGCACTCCAGCCTGGGTGACAGAGCGAGACTGTCTCAAAGAACAAAAAAAGTTACCTTTCGGCCGGGCGCGGTGGCTCAAGCCTGTAATCCCAGCACTTTGGGAGGCCGAGACGGGCGGATCACGAGTTCAGGAGATCAAGACCATCCTGGCTAACACGGTGAAACCCCGTCTCTACTAAAATAAAAAAAAAAATTAGCCGGGCGAGGTGGCGGGCGCCTGTAGTCCCAGCTACTCGGGAGGCTGAGGCAGGAGAATGGCATGAACCTGGGAGGCAGGGCTTGCAGTGAGCTGAGATCCGGCCACTGCACTCCAGCCTGGGCAACAGAGCCAGACTCCGTCTCAAAAAAAAAAAAAAGTTACCTTTGACCCCATTTGTAAATTTATTCTAAGATAATAATCAGACCAGGTATAGTATCTCACACTTGTAACTCCGACACTTTGGGAGGCCAAGGCGGGAGGGTTGCTTGAGGCCAGAAGTTTGAGACCAGCCTGGGCAACAGTCTCTTATTAAACAAACAAACAAAAAAGACCGTATCAGATGAATCCTTCCGGCAGAATTATCTTGTGACAAACTGGAAACGATCTCAATGTTCATCAGTGGTTAAATCACATACTGTAAAGTCCATAAAATAAAAATACCTATCTGTATTTATTGATTATCACCAAAATGTTAGCAGTGGTTGTCACTGAATGGTAGATCGGCAGATGATTGTCATTTTCTCCCTTAGACTTTTTGTGTCATCTTGAGTGTTTTGCCAGGAGAGGAGAATGAACTGCTTTTATAATGGGGATGAGGGACCAGAACAAGCTATTTTCAAACTGGAGGCCCCCGAAGCTGAGTCTTTCTCTGGAAAATTTCTGCAAAGTCTAAACAAAATTCTTATCATGCCAACCAGGCATGCTCCTTTCCTCGCACCGTGCGGCGCAGGAAGACACACCCCTGACTCTGCGCTCGCCCCTTGGGCTCGGGTCCTCCACGCTCAGCCCCGGCCCTCCCGGTCCCCGCGGACCCTCCCTCGGGCCCAATGCGCCCGCGGGCTCCGCAGGGCCGGAAAAGCGCGTTCCTTGGCAGCCTGGCGCCGCCGGGAAGGTGCGCGCAGCCAGCCCGGCAGCCCCGGGGTGGCGTGAGGGCCGCCTCCCCCGCCAGCCCCAGCGGACCCCGGCCGTCAACAGGCCGCCCTCCCTCCGCGGGCTTCCGGGAACGGGTCCCGGCGCCAGCGCGACCTCCCGGGCCCCGGCTACCCGAGGGAGCGCCCCCTTCCCCTGCCTGACGGGCGCCGACCCGCCCCTGCGGTGCCGCTGCCGCCAAGTCACTGCCGCGCCCCCAGGTCCCGGGTTCGCACCAGGAGGCCCCTCCGGGCTTCCGTCGGCCCGGCCAGCGCCCGCAAAGCCCGGCGTCCTCCACAGCGGGCGGGCAAGGGGCGGGAGCCCACGGCCCCGCGCCCTGCGGCCCCGAGCGGAGCGGCGCCCCGCGAGCCCGTCTCGCCGTCAGCCCTGGCTGCGGCCCGCGGCCCAGCTGCCCACCGCCCACCGCCCGACCCCGCCCGCGAGCCCCCGCCTGCGCCCGCCGCGCCCGCTCCTCACCTGCGACGCGCCCCGGCCCCCAGCGCACCGCCTTGGACCGGCTGTGTACACCGGAAGTGACGTATCCGGTCCGGCCCCGCCCCCGCCTCGGGCGGACGCGGGGCGGCTGCGGATTCCGCGCTTGGAGCAGGCTCTGTCCTCGCACTGGCGGGGAGGGAGCGCAGCGGAGCCTCCTCTCCTGGGACCCAGGACCCCCAAGCGGGACGGCCGGGGCGGAGGTTGAGGACCGGCGGCCAGAGCCGGAGGTCCACGCAGATCCTCCACCATGGCTTGGTCCCCAGGCGGGAGGGGTCGTCTGCGTCCTCCTGAATTTATTACTGAAATTGATTACTGGCGCATGGAGTGTTTCCTAGATGCCAGGCCCCGACGGGCACTGCAGGAACCGGTAGTGCTCTCTCCCTCATAAGTTTATTCCTTAGTGGTAAACACACAATACCATTGTCACAAATCCGGGTGATAATATAGTACCAATGGTGACAAGTGGTAGGAGGAGAAAGAGTAAGAGGGAGGGAGTACCCTAACCTAGTAGGGGAGACTGAGCCGGAATTTCCCCAGGGAAAGAGCAGGAGCTGAGGTCCTAAGGGGTAGAACGGAGAAAAAAAAAAAAAAACTGGAGAAAGGAGGAAAACACGTTACGCAGAAGAAACAGCAAATGTCTTCCAGTTTTGTGGGGTTTGTTTGTTTGTTTGAGACGGAGTCTTGCTCTATCGCCCAGGCTGCAGTGCAGTGACGTGATCTTGGCTCACTGCAAGCTGCACCTCCCGGGTTCAAGTGATTCTCCTGCCTGAGCCTCCCAAATAGCTGCGATTACAAGCGTGCGCCACCAAGCCAGGCTAATTTTTGTGTTTTTAGTAGAGATGGGATTTCGCCTGTTGGCCAGGCTGGTCTCAAACTCCTGACCTCAGGTGTTCCGCCCGCCTCGGCCTCCCAAAGTGCTGGGATTAGAGGCTTGAGCCACGGAGCCCCGCCCAGTTTTGTGTTCTAATAATAAATCAGGGTGGTGAGAAGTCAGTTCTTACTTGACAGTGTCGCAAAACTAATGAGTTTTAAGCAAGAGGTGATTTGTCCATACTTGAGAGTATAAAGGGGTTACTCTAGCTGCAGTGTGGAGAAGGAAGGACTAGGAAGGGGAGGCAAGAGTGGATATAAATGTGTACACCCATGTTCATATTAGAAGATGGAAGCAACCCATTGTCCATCCACGGGTGAATGGGTACACAAAATGTGGTATGAACATAACGATAGAATATTATTCAGTGTTGAAGGAGGCCGGGTGCGGTGGCTCACTCCTGTAATCCCAGCACTTTGGGAGGCCAAGGCAGGCGGATCACCTGAGGTCAGGAGTTCGAGACCAGCCTGACCAACAGGGTGAAACCCCATCTCTACTAAAAATACAAAATCAGCCAGGCGTGGCGGCGCATGCCTGTAATCCCAGCTACAGTCCAAATAGATGAGCTTTGAAGACATTATGCCAAAAGAAATAAACCAGTCACAAAGACAAATATCATATGATTCCACTTTCATAAGGTACCTAGAGTCGTCAAAAACATAGAGACAGGGGCCAGGTGTGGTGGCTCATGCCTGTAATCCCAGCACTATGGGAGGCTGAGGCATGAGGATCACCTGAGGTCAGGAGCTCCAGACTAGCCTGGCCAACATGGTGAAATCTCATCTGTACTAAAAATACAAAAAGTCAGCCAGGTGTGGTGGTAGAGGCCTATAATCCCAACTACTTGGAAGGCCAAAGCAGGAGAACGACTTGAACCTGGGAGGTGGAGATTGCAGTGAGCTGAGATTGCACCACTGCATTCCGACCTTGGCGATGAAACGAGAGTCCATCTCGGAAAAAAAAAAGGAAAGAAATATAGTAGTTCTAATATTTTCTCCCAGTATCCCAATGGATGGCCCTCCCATACTATGAGGTACGTGAACCTCCCTTTGAAAACCATTCATGGACTATGGTAGTGGCAATGGGGATGGAAAAAAAAAAAGTCATATTTGAGAAAGATTTTGGAATAAAATCTTTGGTGAAATAAAAGCCATTTGGTGAAATGGATATGGAGGGTGAGGGAGAGGTGGGAATCCTGAATGTCTCCTGGGTCTCTGGGATGAGCCATTGTGCTGGCACTCACTTTTTTGGGAAACCCTGGAAAAGGACCATATTTGGGAGGGCGGAGGATGGGAAGAATGACCCGAGTTCCAGTGTGAACATGGCATCAAACAGGAGGCACCAAGAAGGCGCTTGGGGATGTGAGGATCTGGAGCTTATAAGAGAGGTATGTGCTGGAGATGTCAGTGTAGATTGAGGGAATACCTTTCTTAGTGGTTGATTTTTTTTTTTTTTTTTTTGGATGGAGTCTCACTCTGTCACCCAGGCTGGAGTGCAGTGGCGCAATCTCGGCTCACTGCAACCTCTGCCTCCCAGTTTTAAGCAATTCTCCTGTCTCAGCCTCCCAAGTAGCTGGGATTATAGACACACACCACCATGCCCAGCTAATTTTTGTATTTTTAGTAGAGATGGAGTTTCACCATGTTGGCCAGGCTGGCCTCGAACTCCTGACCTCAAGTGATCCACTGCCTCGGCCTCCCAAAGTCCTGGGATTATAGGTGTGAGCCACTGCGCCCGGCCTTGGTGGTTGATTTTTTAAGGTAGAAGAGAGTTAAGCATGTTTTAAGGTCAGAGAGGAGGATCTGGTTGAAAGAGGCTGAGATTATAGGAGAGAGATGATCTGGTTCTTCTTGTGAAGTTCTGAAAAGGCTTGAGGGAGGGGATCTAAAATGCTTGGTGGGATCGGGCATGGTGGCTCACACCAGTAATCCCAACACTTTGGAAGGCCGAGGTGGGCTCATTGCTTGAGCCTTGGAGTTTGAGATCAGCCTGGCCAACATAGTGAAACCCTGTCTCTACAAAAAATACAAAAATTAGCCAGGTGCAGGGGCATGTACCTGTAGTCCCAGCTACTCAGGAGGCTGGAGTGAGAGGATCACTTGAACCCGGGGAGTTCAAAATTGCAGTGAACCATGATTGTGCCACTGCACTCCAGCCTGGGTGACAGAGCGAGGCTCTGTCTCAAAATAAATAAATTCATAAATAAAATGCTTGGTGTTAGGTTTACCTTAGACTGCAGCAAAGAATGAGGGGAGTGGGAAAGGTCTGGAAGCACAAAGGTGAGTGGACAGAAGAAACATGGTAGAATTTCCCAGTAGTACTGAGGATTCACTGCAGGTTGACAACCATAGACATCTCCTTTATTTTATTTATTTATTAATTTTTGAGATGGAGTCTCGCTCTGTCACCCAGGCTGGAGCACAGTGGCACGATCTCGGCTCACTGCAACCTCCACCTCCCAGGTTCAAGCGATTCTCCTGGGTATCTGGGATTACAGGTGCCTGCCACCACACCCGGCCAATTTTTGTATTTTTTTTTTTTTTGAGACGGAGTCTCACTCTGTCGCCCAGGCTGGAGTGCAGTGGCGCGATCTCGGCTCACTGCAAGCTCCACCTCCCGGGTTCACGCCATTCTCCCGCCTCAGCCTCCGAGTAGCTGGGACTACAGGCGCCCGCCACCACGCCCGGCTAGTTTTTTTTTGTATTTTTTAGTAGAGACGAGGTTTCACCATGTTAGCCAGGATGGTCTCGATCTCCTGACCTCGTGATCCACCCGCCTCGGCCTCCCAAAGTGCTGGGATTACAGGCTTGAGCCACCGCGCCCGGCCCAATTTTTGTATTTTTAGTAGAGATGGGGTTTCACCATGTTGGCAAGGCTGGTCTCGAACTCCTGACCTCAGGTGATCTGCCCCCCTCGGCTTCCCAAAGTGCAGGGATTACAGGCATGAGCCACCGTGCTGACCTGTAGACATCTTTCTACTAAGGGACTTGTCCAGTAGCTTTTACGTAAAAGGGAAGAAGGTTGAGCAAGGATTCTTCAGAAGGTTGAGTAATGGAGAGTAGGGCAAGAGTGTTCCTGACATGATGGACTGAGCTGTAGAACCTGAACCACAGGAGGAGAGAGGGAAGAGGGAAGAGGACAGCCGGCTTGGAGGAAGTGTGCCTGGGTGCTAGCGTCCTCTTGCTTTTGTAGGCTGGAAAAGGGGCTAGAAATGATGGTGGCAAGTTTTGTCATTTGTTTGGTGGAGATGGGCTCTTACCATGTTGCCCAGGCTGGTTTCGAACTCCTGAGCTCAAGAGTGATCCTCCCACCTCAGCCTCCCAAAGTGCTGGGGTTACAGGCATGAGCCACCATGCCTGGCCAGTGGCAAGCTTTTGAGTGTGCCAGTTGTGGCTCCTGCAGTCTCAGATAAGCCCATCTGTTATTCAGAGGTCCCCCTAGCTCTTGCTACAAGCCCCAGGGGGCACTGGACCTTGCCACAGAATCCTTCAGTGACCACACCTGGATGTACTTGGTAAACACCAGATGGGTTGGTTGGTTGGTTTGAGACAGGTTCTGGCTCTGTCACCCAGACTGGAGTACAGTAGCATGATCTTGGCTCACTGCAGCCTCCACTTCCTGAGCTCAAGTCATCCTCTCACCTCAGCCTGCAAAGGAGCTGGGACTATGGGCGTACGCCACCATGCCAGGCTAGTTTTTGTATTTTTTGCAGAGACAGCGTTTCACCATGTTGCCAAGGCTGGTCTTGAACTCCTGAGCTCAAGCGGTCCACCAGCCTGGTCTCTTAAAGTAGTGGGATTACAGGTGTGTAATGAGATGTTACAACCAGCCACAAATGAGATGTTAAATTGGCCCTTTCTCCATGGGGCATCCTCTGACACACCTGCCTCCGTGTGCTGGCCAGCCATCTCCAGACCTGTTCCCAAATCCTGCGGACTCTGGAATGCAGCTACCCTTCCTAGGGCTTACAGCCTATCTCACAGCTTTCACATCCTGCCCAAGGGAGACCAAGAAGGTTAAAATGTACTCCCAGCGGGGTGCAGTGACTCACACTTGTAATTCCAGCACTTTGGGAGGCTGAGGTGGGAGGATCACTTGAGGCTAGGAGTTGAAGATCAACCTGGGCAACAAAGTGAGAATCCATCTCTACAAAAAATTTCAAAAATTAGCTGGGCATGGTGGCCCCCACTTGTAGTCCCAGTTACTGGGGAGGCTGAGGCAGGAGGATGACTTGAGGCCGGCAGTTCAAGGCTGCTGTGAGCTTGTGCCACTGCACTCCTGCTGGGGAACAGAGTGAGACCCTGTCTCAAAAAAAAAAAAAAAAAAAAAGTGGCCGGGCGCAGTGGCTCACGCCTGTAATCCCAGCACTTTGGGAGGCTGAGACGGGCGGATCACAAGGTCGGGAGATCAAGACCACCCTGTGAATGGTGAAACCCCATCTCTACTAAAAATACAAAAAATTAGCTGGGCGTGGTGGCAGGTGCCTATAGTCCTAGTTACTTGGGAGGCTGATGCGGGAGAATGGCATGAACCCGGGAGGCGGAGCTTGCAGTGAGCCAAGGTTGCGCCACTGCACTCCAGCCTGGGAGACAGAGTGAGACTCCATCTAAAAAAAAAAAAAAAAAAAAAGTGACTCTCGGCAAACAACCCCATTGCCCCCTCCACCACCAAGAGCACTTGGCTGTGAAAACCCCTTTCCTGAAGGCTCTTCTTTCAGACATTCCCACTGAAACTAACATATAAAGCTGTGGCTCACTTTACCCCAAACCTCATGTTTCCAGAGTAATGTGCCAGAAACCGCTTATGCTCACACCATTTTGGCCCCTTCCGTGGGCCAGGAGTCCTGGAGAACCACTCAGCTATATATGCAGTTCTGAGATCCGTGTGAACATTAACAACCTTGGGGCCCTTTTGGTGGCCTTTGTGGTGCTCTGGGGAGCAGACGGCCCTGGACCTCTCAAGCTTACCTGACAGCATTTTGTATTGTGGACATACCACCTTCTGTTTTGTGAATCCATCTGCGGATATTACACCCATGCCCTGCAAGTTCGAATTATTTATTTTAATTCATCAAATATACATATGGAGAAGGAGGGAAAAAACACCCACGTACCCACCACATAGGTTTGAGGCACTCGTCACCTCATGCCACCTCTTTATTCCACGTTCCTTGCACCAAACTGTTGAGAAAAAAAGATAGAGGCCAGATGCAGTGGTGCACGCCTGTAATCCCAGCACTTTGGGAGGCCAAGGTGGGAGGATTGTTCAAGCTCACTAGTTCAAGACCGGCCTGGGCAACGTGGTAAAACCCTGTCTCTACAAAAAATACAAAAATTAGGGCGGGTGTGGTGGCTCACACCTATAATCCCAGCACTTTGGGAGGCTGAGGTGGGCAGATCACAAGGTCAGGGGTTTGAGACCAGCCTGGCCAATGTGGTGAAACCTTGTCTCAGTAAAAATACAAAAACATTAGCTAAGCATGGTGGCACATGCCTGTAGTCCCAGCTACTTGGGAGGCTGAGGCAGGAGAATTGCTTGAACCCAGGAGGCAGAGGTTGCAAGTGAGCCAAGATCGCGCCACTGCACTCCAGCCTGGGCAAGAGAGCAAGACTCCGTGTCAAAAAACAAAAAATACAAAAATTAGCCTGGCATGGTGGCATGTGCCTGTAGTCCCAGCTACTTGGGAGGCTGAGATGGGAGGATCACTTGAGCCCAGGAGGGAGAGGTTGCAGTGAGCTGAGATTGCGCCACTGTGCACCCCAGCCTAGGCGATAGAGTCAGACCTTGTCTCAAAAATAAACAAAAAAAAATGAAAGAAGAAAAGAAAGAGAGAGAAAGAAAAAAGAAGAGAAGAGAAAAAGGGGTGGAGTCCACAGGTCTAAAGATGGAAGCCAGGCCCTCCTCTTCAGGAATGGTAGCTATGGCCTTCCAGCTCTGCAGAAAGGTCTGTGAATCGGAGCCTCAGCATGTGCACAGGCATGAGATGGTGCCTTAGAGACCACCAGACCTACACCTGTAATTTGCTGTTTAGGAGGCCAAGAAGGTCAAGACCAGGAAACAGAGGTCTCTCCAGAATGCAGCTGGCCCCCTGTGTATCTGCATAGAGGCAGAATTAGAGCCAGGTCCCGTGAAAAGCATGAGCGTCTCTGAGGTTGGTGCCTGTGACAAATGAGTAGAAGGAGGCTTCAGGAGCTCCTCCATGACCCAAGAGCTGGAATGAACGAGACCCGCATTTGCAAGAGATGCCAAAGAAATGCACCCTGGGCCGGGCATGGTGGCTCACACTTGTAATCCCAGCACTTTGGGAGGCCGAGGCGGGCGGATCACCTGAGGTCAGGAGTTCGAGACCATCCTGACCAACATGGTGAAACCCCATCTCTACTAAAAATACAAAAATTTGCCAGGCATGGTGGCACACGCCTGTAATCGCAGCTACTCAGCAGGCTAAGGCAGGAGAATTGGTTGAACCTGGGAGGCGGAGGTTGTAGTGAGCCCGAGATCACGCCATTGTACTCCAGTCTGGGTGACAGAGGGAGACTCCATCTCAAAAAAACAAACAAAACAAAAAAAAAGCTAGGCAAGGTGGCTCATGCCTGTAATCCCAGCACTTTGGAAAGCTGAGGCAGGCAGATCGCCTGAGGTCAGGAGTTGGAGACCAGCCTGGCCAACATGGTGAAACCCCGTCTCTACTAAAAATACAAAAATTAGCCATGTGTGGTGGTAGGCACCTGTCATCCCAGCTACTTGGGAGGCTGAAGCAGGAGAATTGCTTGAACCGGGGAGGCAGAGGTTGCAGTGAGTCAGAGTTTTTTTTTGAGACAGAGTCTCGCTCTGTCGCCCAGGCTGGAGTGCAGTGGCCAGATCTCAGCTCACTGCAAGCTCCGCCTCCCAGGTTCAAGCGATTCTCCTGCCTCAGCCTCCCGAGTAGCCGGGACTACAGGCGCCCACCACCGCGCCCGGCTAGTTTTTTGTATTTTTTAGTAGAGACGGGGTTTCACCATGTTAGCCAGGATGGTCTCGATCTCCTGACCTCGTGGTCCGCCCGTCTCAGCCTCCCAAAGTGCAGGGATTACAGGCTTGAGCCACCGCTCCCGGCCAGAACTGATTTTCTTAAGTAGCCAAAGTTATTACTGTTGGCTTGTGCATTCCTTATGGAAATAAAAGTCAGGGCTTCTAGGCTGGGCTTTACATGTTAGTTTCAGTGGGAATATCAGAAGGAAGAGCCTTCAGGAAAGGGGTTTTCACAGCCAAGTGCTCTTGGTGGTGGAGGGGGCACTGGGGTTGTTTGCAGAGTCACTTTTTTTTTTTTTTAAAAGACAGGGTCTCATTGTGTTGTCCAGCAGGAGTGCAGTGGCACAATCATAGCTCACAGTAGCCTTGAACTGCTGGGCTCAAGCAATCCTCCTGTCTCAGCCTCCCCAGTAACTGGGACTAAAAGTGGGTGCCACCATGACTAGCTAATTTTTGAAATGTTTTGTAGAGATGGAGTCTCACTTTGTTGCCCAGGTTGGTCTTCAACTCCTAGCCTCAGGCGATCCTCCCACCTTAGCTTCCCAATGTGCTGAGATTACAGGTGTGAGCCACCTTACCTGGCCAAGAGTAACTTTTCTACTTTACCTTCCTGGTCTCCCTTGGGCAGGATGTGAAAGCTGTGAGATGGGCGGTGAGCCCCAGGAAGGGTAGCCGCATTCCGGAGTCCGCAGGATTTGGGAACAGGTCTGGAGAGGGCTGGCTAGATATTTTGGGCACAGAGCAACTGGCTGCATCTGCTGGGTATGGAGAGTCTGGGGTGAGGCCAGGCCAGTGGCTTAGGTGGCATAGCCCAGGAAGGAACAGAGCTGAGGGCAGCATGGGTTAAGTGTGGAAGGGGACCCCTCCCCCTCAGTCTCCAAACTGCTTCCCTGAGGAAGTTCCCCTTCCCTTCTCTCCCCATAACTCTGTGAGGACCGTGTTGTGCCCTCTCTGCCCCAGCCCCCACTGGCTGGAAACAGTTGTGCTGTGGCTAAGAAGCCCTTGCCAGGCAGAGTAATCTGCTTTTATCTCACCCCACCGATACGGTGGGGTTCATTGAGCCCAGGAGGTTGAGGCTGCAGTAAGCTATGGTCACCTCGCATTGTCCTCGTGGTCTGGTGCTGGCCAGGAGCCTGGGAGATTTCTGGTGGGTGAGCTGGACCCCAGGAGTCCAGGCCCCTTCCACTGCAGCCAGGACAAGAGGTCTGATACCATGTTGTTGATTTTACCGTCTGCAAAGTCCTGAGTAACAGGCTGCTGGGGTGGTGTGGAGATGGAGAAACCTAAGGTACAGGTAGGAGGAGCTGCTGCAGGGCTCCCTGAGGGCTCTCTAGGGCTTGGTGAAGCAACAGTATCTCGTGTGTGTGTGTGTGTGTGTGTTTGTGTGTGGGTGTGTGTGGGTGTGTGAGTGGAGGGTGAGCTACTCAAGGGACTAGGGGCCACCTGAAGACTATATCCATCAGTTACCAGCTGTGAAGATCTACACAATGGGAAGGTTTTTTTTTTCTTTTTCCTTCTTTCTTTTTTTGTGAGACAGGGTCTTGCTCTGTTGCCCAGGCTGGAGTACAGTAGCCTGATCTCAGCTCACTGCAGCCTCAACCTCCCTGACTCAAGTGATCCTCCCACCTCAGCCTCCCGTAGCTGGGACTACAGGCACGCACCACCATGCCCGGCTATTTTTTAATTTTTATTTTGTAGAGACAGGGGTCTCCCTATGTTGCCCAGGCTGGTCTCAAACTCCTGGGCTCAAGCGATCCTCTCGCCTTGTGCTGGGCTACAGGTGTGAGCCTCCGTGCCCAGCAGGAGGGAGATTTTCTAGGTCCTACAAACTCCCAGGGAGTCTAAGGGCTCTTATAACCAGGAAAGGAAGGACAGGTGTGTTGGGGAGGGACCCTAGGCACAGTTCTAGTGTTGGTGGAGCCATAGGACTGTGACCTTGGAGTCATTTTTTTAGAGATGGGATCTCACTCTGTCGCCCATGCTGGAGTATAGTTCTGCAATCATGGCTCACTGCAGCCTTGACCTCCTGGGCTCAAGTGCTATACTGAAAGTCAAGAGTAGCTCTTGTCCATTCCACAGCTGACAGAGCAAAGGTCCTATCCTTCCCAGATCCCCATATGTGGACCTGGCCACAGGCCCCACCTGCATTCAGAAGTCCCGCATTAAGACTCTGGTCCGACAAGATGTGTCTCCCAGGAATTGTTAGAGGATCGTGTGCAGAATCAATTCTGTGGCCTTGTAAAGAATTTGAGGTCGAGCCAGGCATGGTGGCTCACGCCTGTAATCCCAGCACTTTGGGAGGCTGAGGCGGGCAAATCACTTGAGGTCAGGAGTTCGACATCAGCCTGGCCAACATGGTGAAACCCTGTCTTTACTAAAAATACAAAAAAATTAGCTGGGCATGGTTGTGTGTGTGCCTGTAATCCCAGCTACTTGGGAGGCTGAGGCAGGAGGATCGCTTGAACCTGGGAAGTGGAGGTTGCAGTGAGCTGAGATCAGGCCACTGCACTCCAGCCTGAGTGACAGAGGGAGACTCTGCTTCAGGAAAAAAAAAAAAAAAAAAAAAGAATTGGAGGTTGAACACAGTTTTTTTTTTTTTTTTTTGAGACAGAGTCTCCCTCTGTCACCTAGGCTGGAGTGCAGTGGCGTGATCTCGGCTCACTGCAACCTCTGTCTCCCATGTTCAAGTAATTCTTGTGCCTCAGGCTCCTGAGTAGCTGGGATTACAGGCGCATGCCACCATGCCTGGCTAATTTTTGTATTTTTAGTAGAGATGGGGGTTTCACCCTGTTGGCCAGGCTGGCCTTGGACTCCTGACCTCGAGTGACCTGCCTGCCTTGGCCTCCGCAAGTTCTGGGATTACAGGCACAAGCCATTGTGCCCGGCCTAAGTTGAACATTTTTTGGAGGGGTTCTGAACAATGAAAATTATGAGCATCCCCTCAGATTCTTAAACTCATCAGGGGCCAGGGCTAAGGGGCGTGAGAAATCTTCTTGGGTTCATCTGGCTGAAGAAACTAGAACTCTGTCCCCTTTTCCCATGTAAGTGGACTTTCCTTTTGGTTATCAAAATGTAATAACCCCAACTCCTTCTCACTAAAACAAGAGGGGATTTATTAGCCCTAACAAAAAGGGTACTGTGGCTGTCAGAATGGCTGTCCTTGGCAGCGATCCTGATGCCTGGAAGGAGCTCACAGCCAGCCAGCCAGCCAGCCAGCCAACCAGCCTGCAGCTTATCGGCTCCCTCCAGGCACAGTGGGAAGGAGGACCTAACCTGTGAGTCTTCATTCCTTCCACACAGTGCCAGAGTCCTCTAAGCCAGCTCTGAAGTTGCTACATGGTTCCAAGCGGAGATGTTTTTTATTTTATTTATTTATTTACTTATTTTTATTTTTATATTTTTGAGATGGAGTCTTGCTCTGTCACCCCGGCTGGAGTGCAGTGATCTCATCTCACTGCAACCTCTGCCTTTCAGGTTCAAGTGATTCTCCTGCCTCAGCCTTGCGAGTAGCTGGGATTACAGGCACCTGCCACCACACCCAGCTAATTTTTGTACTTAGTACAGGGTTTCACCCTGTTGGCCAGCAGACTGGTCTCGAACTCCTGACCACAAGTGATCTGCCCGCCTCAGCCTCCAAAAGTGCTGGGATTACAGGCGTGAGCCACCGCGCCTGGCCTTTACATTTTTTTGTAGTGATGGGGTCTCGCTGTTTTGTCCCAGCTGGCCTCTAACTCCTGGGCTCAAGCAATCCTCCTATCTCAGCCTCCCAAAGACTTGATCACTTTTTGTGTCCTCTCTGCTTACTCCAAGGTCAAGAAGATATGCTCTTTTCCCAACAGCATTCTGCAGTTTTCAATGCAGAATTCTTGCACGTTTTTCATTAGATTGCTAGGTATTTTATTGTTTGGGTGGGGTACTATTACAAATGGCAGTGGGTTTTTTTTTTTTTTTTTTTGAGAGGGAGTCTCGGGCTATTGCCCGGGCTGGAGTGCAGTGGCCGGATCTCCGCTCACTGCAAGCTCCGCCTCCCGGGTTCACGCCATTTTCCTGCCTCAGCCTCCCGAGTAGCTGGGACTACAGGCGCCCGCCAACTCACCCAGCTAGTTTTTTGTATTTTTTTAGTAGAGACGGGGTTTCACCGTGTTTGCCAGGATGGTCTCGATCGCCTGACCTCGTGATCCACCCGTCTCGGCCTCCCAAAGTGCTGGGATTACAGGCGTGAGCCACTGCGCCCGGCCAAATGGCAGTGTTTTCACTTTTCATTTTCTAATTACTTGTTGCTTGTAGATAGAAACAAATGTTTGGCCGGGCGCGGTGGCTCACGCCTGTAATCCCAGCACTTTGGGAGGCCGAGGCGGGCGGATCACAAGGTCAGGAGATCGAGACCACGGTGAAACCCCGTCTCTACTAAAAATACAAAAATTTAGCCGGGTGCGGTGGCGGGCGCCTGTAGTCCCAGCTACTCCGGAGGCTGAGGCAGGAGAATGGTATAAACCCAGGAGGCGGAGCTTGCAGTGAGCCGAGATCATGCCACTGCACTCCAACCTGGGGGACAGAGCGAGACTCCGTCTCAAAAAAAAAAAAAAAAAAAAAAGAAACAAATGTTTGTGTATTTTGATATTTTACTTAATTGTAGGGCAGGCAAAGTTGCTCATGCCTGTAATCCCAGCACTTTGGGAAGCTGAGGTGGGAGGATAAATTGAGCCCAGGATTTTGAGACCAGCCTGGGCAACATGGCAAAACTCCATCTCTACAAAAAATGCAAAAATTAGCCAGGCATGGTGGTGCAGGCCTGTGGTCCCAGCCTCTTGGGAGGCCGAAGTGAAGGACTGATTAAGCATAGGAGTTGGAGGCTGCGGTGAGCCATGTTTTCATCATTACACTCTAGCCCGGGCGATAGAGCAAGACTACATCTCAAAAAAAAAAAAAAAAAAGTTACCATCTATTTCTAGTTTGCTGAGAATTTTAATCTCCTCTTTATTTTTATTTTATTTATTTATTTTTTGAGATAAGAGTCTTGCTCTGTGGCCCAGGCTGGAGTGCATTGGCGTGATCTTGGCTAACTGCAACGTTCACCTCCCCAGTTCAAGAGATTCTCCTGCCTCAGCCTCCCAAGTAGCTGGGATTACAGGCACACGCCACCACTCCCAGCTAATTTTTGTATTTTTAGAGATGGGTTTTCACCATGTTGGCCAGGCTGGTCTCGAACTCCTGACCTCAAGTGATCCACCCGCCTCAGCCTCCCAACGTGCTGGGATTACAGGTATGAGTCACTGCACCTGGCCAACTCCTCTTTATTTTTCTTGAGACAGACTCTCACTTTGTTGCCCAGGCTGCAGTGCAGTGGTGCCATCTCAGCTCACTGGAATCTCTGCCTCCTGGGTTCAAGTGATTTTCCTGCCTCAGCCTCTCGAGTAGCTGGGATTATAGGTGTGTGTCACCTGTAATCCCAGCTAATTTTTGTATTTTTAGTAGAGACGGGGTTTCACCACATTGGCCAGGCTGGTCTTGAACTCCTGACCTCAAGTGATCCACCCACCTTGGCCTCCCAAAGTGCTGGAATTACAGGCATGAGCCACCCCGCCTGGCCTCCTCTTTATTTTTGAAAAGCTAAACAGACTGTTTGCACACCCCATTTGTGCATGGGGGAGCGGGGGCGGGATCAAATGTGAGAAGATGTTAGCCTGCTCTAGAAGGCACCCTGGGGCTCGTGCCGGGAATCGTCAGCCTTCCCACCAGCAGTCCCTATGGGCTCATCATTGCCAGGTCATCTGTAGCTTACTGTCCTTTTCTGGTAGTTTGCTGTAACAGACATTACTAATATTTGAATATAATATTATTTGAATGTCCTCACTTAATAACAAATATTATTAGAATATTCAAATTCCAAATTTCCTTGCTTCCTCAAGTTAGGTGAGAACAAGGCGAAGTTCAAGTTGAGATAATGCAACTATAAACACATCTGACACCAGCACCTCCTTTCTATTCGTAAGAACAGCTACCTTCCAACCATGCTAGAGAGAGATACCAGGACAGTAACCCGTCTCAAATCAATGAAGTTCCCAAGACTCCAGGATTTCCAGATTTAAACCAAGTCCCAGCTAAAAGAGGAGGAAAGCAGGCTGGCCCAGACACAAGGTGTTTTGTTTGTTTGTTTTTTGAGATGGAGTCTTGCTCTGTCGCCTAGGCTGGAGTGCAGTGGTGCGATCTCAGCTCACTGCAACCTCCGCCTCCCAGGTTCAACTGATTCTCCTGCCTCAGCCTCCCGAGTAGCTGGGACTACAGACATGTGTCATCACGCCCAACTAATTTTTGTATTTTTAGTAGGGACAGGTTTCGCCACATTGGCCGGACTGTCTCGAACTCCTGACCTCAAATGATCCACCTGCCTCGGCCTCCCAAAGTGCTGGGATTATAGGTTTGAGCCACCCTGCCTGGCCACAATCTCTTAAAGCTTCCAGATTAGATGCCTCCTCTAAGACATGTGACAGAATTTGACAATCAGATTTGTGTTCCCCAAAGTGTATTCTGGCCTCTGCACAGACCATGGCACAGAAGAATGCAGTATGAAGAGAGGATAACCAATGAGGAGGCTACCATAGTCCATGCAAGAGGTGAAGGGGCTTTGAACTAGGGTAGAGGCAGAGAGACTTGCTCACTCTAGATCGGAAACCAAGCACAAATGTTTACCTTCTTTGCCTTTAAGACTGCACTGGCTGGGCACGGTGGCTCGCGCCTGTAATCCCAGCACTTTGGGAGGCTGAGGCGGGCAGGTCATCTGAGGTCGGGAGTTCGAGACCGGCCTGACCAACATGGAGAAACCCCGTCTCTACTAAAAATACAAAATTAGCCAGGTGTGGTGGTGCATACCTGTAATCTCAGCTACTCGGGAGGCTGAGGCAGCAGAATCGCTTGAACCTAGGAGGCGGAGGTTGCAGTGAGCTGAGATCAAGCCGTTGTACTCCAGCCTGGACAATAAGAGCAAAACTCCATCTCAAAAAAAAAAAAAAAAAAAAATTAGCCAGGCGTGGTGGCACATGCCTGTAATCCCAGCTACTTGGGAGGCTGCGGTGAGCTGAGATCGAGCCATTGTACTCCAGCCTGGACAATAAGAGCAAAACTCCATCTCAAAAAAAAAACAAAAAACAAAAAAATTAGCCAGGCGTGGTGGCACATGCCTATAATCCCAGCTACTTGGGAGGCTGAGGCAGGAGAGTCACTTGAATCTGGGAGGCGGAGGTTGCAGTGAGCCGAGATCGCGCCATTGCACTCCAGCCTGGGCGACAAGAGGGAAACTTCGTCTCAAAACAAAACAAAACAAACAAACAAAAAGACTGCCTTAAAGGCTGCTCTGCCTATGGAGTAGCCATTCTTTTATTCCTTTACTTTCTTAATGAAGTTGCTTTTATTTCAAAAGACTGCATTAAGATGTCAACACATGAATAAATTAACAGCTATAAATAGAATTGGGCAGGAATAAGCCTGTGAAGTATTTTTTCTTTCTAAAGTAATTTTTTATTTTTATATATTTTTTGAGACAGAGTCTGGTTCTGTTGCCTGTTGCCCAAGCTGGAGTGCAGTGACACAATCATGGCTCACTTCAGCCTTAACCTCCTGGGCTCAAGGGATCCTCCTGCCTCAGCCTCCTGAGTAGCTGGAGCCAGAGGCACACGCCACTATGCCTGGCTAATTTTTAATTTTTTTAAACTTTATTTTTTTTGAGACAGGGTCTCACTGTGTTGCCCAGGCTATAATGCAATGGTATGATCACAGCTCACTGTAGCCTTGACCTCCTGTGCACAATCAATCCTCCTTCCTCGGTCTCCTGAGGTAGCTGGGACCACAGGCACACACCACCATGGCTGGCTGATTTTTTAGTTTGTTTATTTATTTATTTATTTATTGAGATGGGGTCTCCCTGTGTTGCCCAGGCTGGTCCCAAACTCTTTGGCCTCAAGTGATCCACCCGCCTCAACCTCCCAAAGTGCTAGGATTACAGGCATAAACCACCTGCGCCCAGCCGAGATTCTTCCTTTTATTTGTTTGTTTTTTGTAACAGTATGCTGCTTAATTATAAGCCATGCTGACTGCAGCAGTGCGAAACAGGTTTGTTCACTACTTGTGCAGACCTTCAATTAGGTTTCCCATTTTCTTTTTTTTTTTTTTTTCAGACGGAGTCTCGCTCTGTCACCCAGGCTGGAGTGCAGTGGCGCGATCTCAGCTCACTGCAAGCTCCGCCTCCCGGGTTTATACCATTCTCCTGCCTCAGCCTCCCGAGTAGCTGGGACTACAGGCGCCCGCCACCTCACCCGGCTAGTTTTTTGCATTTTTTAGTAGAGAGGGGGTTTCACCATGTTAGCCAGGATGGTCTCCATCTCCTGACCTTGTGATCCGCCCGTCTTGGCCTCCCAAAGTGCTGGGATTACAGGCTTGAGCCACCGCGGCCGGCCAGGTTTCCTGTTTTCAAGTCCCCTTCTCACTCTTGTTTCGTGTTGCACCTGCTGGCTCAGAGGTAGAAGCCTTCCAGAGGCCCAGGCAGGTGGCTCCTCCCGCACACTAGTGCCCTTTGAGCACGGTCCAGGCAGCAGCACCCTATGCTCTGCCCGGGGTTGCCATGCTTCCAGCTGCTCTTGTCAATCTAGAAAGTTGCTGAAAAATACCTCACAGGGCCAGGTGTAGTGGCTCATACCTGTAATCCCAGCACTTTGGGAGGCGGAGGTGGGTGGATCACTTGAGACCAGAATGAGACCAGCCTAGGCAACACAGTGAGACCCCATCTCTACAAAAAAAATTTAATAACCAGTTGGGCATGGTGTGGTGTGCCTGTAATCCCAGCTACTCCAGGAGGCTGAGGTGGGAGGATGGCTTGAGCCCAGGATGTGGAGGTTGCAGTGAGCCGTGATTGCGCCACTGCACTCCAGCCTGGCCGACACAGCCAGACCCTCTCTCTCTCAAAAAATAAAAAATAAAAATAAAATAAAATAAAATAAAATAAATAAAAATAGGCCAAGTGTGGTGGCTCACGCCTGTAATCCCAGCATGTTGACCAGCCTGGCCAACATGGTGAAACCCTGTCTCTACTATAAATAAATTAGCTGGGTGTGGTGGCAGATATCTGTCTTTGGGAGGTTGAGGCAGGATAATTGCTTGAACCCAGAGGCAGAGGTTGCAGTGAGCCGAAATCATGCCACTGCACTCCAGCCTGGATGATAAAGCGAGACTCAGTCTCAAAAATAAATAAATAAATAAATAAATATCAGTGATTAAAAGAGGAAGAAAAAAAGGAAGATTCTTCTCTGTAGATACCTATGGGATCTGGAGAGATTGGCGTCCTACAACAAAGCCTTCTGGAATTCAGAAATCTCAAGAATAAAGATCACTACCTTAAAGCAAACACTTCCGGTTAATAAATCTTGGTCACACAGAGCATGCCAGGGCACCTCTTTGCCTCCTTCTAATGACAGCCAGCCAAGAATCCGCTATTTTAATAAAGCCTACTACAGGAAAGAGACCAAGATAAACAATAGCAAAGGAAAGAAAATAGCAGAAAAAACTAAGAGATACAGGGATTGAATTTTTTTTTTTTTTTTTTTTGAGACGGAGTCCCGCTCTGTCCTCCAGGCTGGTGTGCAGTAGCGTGATCTCGGCTCACTGCAACCTCCACCTCCCGGGTTCAAGCGATCCTCCTGCCTCAGCCTCCTGAGTAGCTGGGATTACAGGCACGCGCCACCATGCCCAACGAATTTTTGTAGTTTAGTAGAGATGGAGTTTCACCATGTTGGCCTGGCTGGTCTCAAACTGCTGGCCGCAAGTGATCCGCCTGCCTCAGCCTCCCAAAGTGCTGGGATTGCAGGTACGAGCCACCATGCCCGGCCAAATGGGCAGCTCTTATATCTGAGTAAAAGAAACCTCCAGTGAAAGCACAGGGAGAATGGTATGAAAAAATTTATCCAAGTAAAAAGAGAGCTAAAGGGAAGACACAAACCATTAAATCAAAAGGGCCTACCAACTGCCCAGCATAATACTGGAGTGAAACAAAAAGACCCACACTCTGAGAAGTCATAACATTTCTTAACAGAGAGGATCATGCTGTTTCCACAGAGGAAAAAAACAGGTCATCTACAATGAAAAGAAAAAATCCAATTGGCATTAGACTTAGCATCACTGCATGCTAGGTCAAGGGTCAGCAACTAAGATAAGAATTGCTTTGAAGTTTCCTTGTTAAATAAGCAAAGAAGGCTGGGGCTGGGTGCAGAGGCTGATGCCTGTAATCCCAGCACTTTGTGAGGCCAAGGCAGGCAGATCACCTGAGGTCAGGAGTTCGAGACCAGCCTGGCCAACATGGTGAAACTCCATCTCTACTAAAAATACAAAAATTAGCCAGGTGTGGTGGTGGGTGCCTGTAATCCCAGCTACTGGGAAGGCTGAGGCAGCAGAATCACTTGAAGCCGGCAGGCAGAGGCCGCGGTGAGCCGAGACGGCATCACTACACTCCAGCCTGGGCAACAGAGCAAGACTATGTCTCAAAAAAAGAAAAGAAAAGAAAAGAAAAGAAAAGAAAAGAAAAGAAAAGAAAAGAAAAGAAAAGAAAAGAAAAGAAACGAGGAAGAAGGTGTGACAGAGACCTTACTGTCTAGAAAGCTCCCTAAAGAGAAACTCCCGTAAACAAAGAAATGGAAAACATGGTGCCAGTAACTGTAATTCTAGCCCAGGAGAGCAGTGACGGCAAAATCCCGGGATCGTGACTTTGTTGACGCCAGGAAGCAATATATTTGGGCTTTATTATTTATTTATTTATCTTTATCTTTTTTTTTTTTGAGACAGAGTCTGGCTCTGTTGCCCAGGCTGGACTGCTGTGGCGCAATCTCGGCTCACTGCAAGCTCTGCCTCCTGGGTTCACGCCATTCTCCTGCCTCAGCCTCCCGAGTAGCCGGGACTACAGGTGCTCGCCACCACGCCCAGCTAATTTTTTGTATTTTTAGTAGAGACGGGGTTTCACCGTGTTGGCCAGAATGGTCTCGATCTTCTGACCTCGTGATCCGCCCATCTCGGCCTCCCAAAGTGCTGGGATTACAGGCGTGAGCCACCGCGCCCGGCCTATTTATCTTTTTCAAATTTTTTTTTTTGTGTGTCTTTTTTATTAGAGAGAAGGATCTTACTATGTCACCCAGACTGGTCTTGAACTCCTGGGCTCGAGCGATCTGCCTGCCTCAGCGTCCCAATGTGCTGGGATTATTGGTATAATCCACGGCGCCTGGCCTGTTTGGATCTTAGCAGAATGGTGGGAGGTTATGGAAGAACAGTCTCTATGAAAAAAAGGAGATTTTGTAGACTAAATCATAGCATGGTTGAGGAGTTGGAAAAACCTGAGAATAGGATAAAGGCAACATACACCAGGAAGAACGAACATTTAGAGACTCCAGGAAAACTCAAAAGCTGTACAGAAAAAAACAGTCCAAAGAAGAAATGCGGCCGGGCGCGGTGGCTCAAGCCTGTAATCCCAGCACTTTGGGAGGCCGAGACGGGCGGATCACGAGGTCAGGAGATCGAGACCATCCTGGCTAACCCGGTGAAACCCCGTCTCTACTAAAAAAATACAAAAAAAATTAGGTGGTGCGGTGGCGGGTGCCTGTAGTCCCAGCTACTCGGGAGGCTGAGGCCGGAGAATGGCGTGAACCCGGGAGGCGGAGCTTGCAGTGAGCTGAGATCCGGCCACTGCACTCTAGCCTGGGTGACAGAGCGAGATTCCGTCTCACAAGGAGAGTGGAATAAATTCCCAGTAACAGAGAACATCCGAGAGCCAATCAGAAACTCGGGGAAAAAAACTGTAAAAAACAAAAACAAAACCAAGATAATACACAGAGCTGGGCGCCGTGGCTCATGCCCATAATTTCAGCACTTTGGGAGGCTGCGGCAGGCAGATCGCTTGAGCCCAGGAGTTCGAGACCAGCCTGGGCAACATGGCAAAACTATGTCTCTACAAAAAATTAAAAAATTAGCGAGTCGTGGTGGCACACCTGTGGTCCCAGCTACTCTGGAGGCTGAGGTGGGAGGATCGCCTGAGCCCAGGAGGCTGAAGTGAGCTATGTTCACACCACTGCATTACAGCATGAGTGACAGAGTGAGACCCTGTCTCAAAATAAAAGGCTCACTGGAGATTGTTGGTGATCTTACTAAGAACTGTTTTAGTGGAATAGGTCAAGTGGCTTGAGAAGTGAAGTCTCCCTTCACTTCAGGAATCCTGACAGTTAAACAGGAGTGGGAGGTGTAGGATCCCCAGGATAATCTCCTTTTTCTTTCTTGGTTACAGATGGGGTCTCACTATGTTGCCCAGGCTGATCTCGAGCTCCTTGGCCCAAGCGATTTACCTGTCTCGGCAATCATAGCCAGCTCACTGCAGCCTCAATCTCTGGGGTTCAAGTGAGCCTCCCACCTCAACCTTCCAAGAAGCTGGGACTACAGTTATGCGCCACCATGTCCAGTTAATTTTTAAATTTTTTGTAGAGATGAGGTCTCGCTATGTTGCCCAGGCTGGTCTCTAACTCCTGGCCTCAAGCAATCCAATCCTACCACCTCAGCCTCCTGAAGTATCGGGATTACAGGCATGGGCCACGGCACCCAGCCCCTTCCTCCTTTTAATAGGGCCTGGGATGCAGATGAGGCTGGTTTAGAGTGTGGTAAGCGTCTGAAACTGTTTTCATCCAACAGCTACCAGTTGTCTTTGAAATAGATGGCAAGAGCACTTGCTGACTGCAGAGAGGTGATTACAGAAATATACCTGGTTTTGATGGCAAAGTTCATGGCCAAGGTTGAGGGTAGTAATCAGAATTACAGTGGCATTAATTTGCTCAACTGTGATTCTTGTCCTCAGGACTCAATCCTCTGGGTGAAGACATTGACAATGTGGATGAATGGATGCTTTCAGGGTTGAAGTTTTTCTGGGCAGGAGCATAAGAAGCTCAAAAGAGAAGCAAGGGAGTTTAGGGTGTTTGCAAGATAAAAGAGGAGTGAGTCACGGAGGAGTTTAGGCTGCTTGGAGATGGTGGTGGGGAAAGCAAGAGGGAACTAATGAAGTCAGAGAAAGTATAAAGATTCTGGACCTGGAGTTCTGCACCAGGCTAAAAACAGTTACTAAGAAAGGGAATGGGTTAGGTCACTGCTTTTTATTTATTTATTTATTTATTTTTTGAGAGAGTCTCACTCTATCGCCAGGCTGGAGTGCAGTGGCGCGATCTCAGCTCACTGCAACATCTGCCTCAGGGTTTCAAGCGATTCTCCTGCCTCAGCCTCCCGGGTAGCTGGGATGACAGGCACGCGCCACCATGCCCAGCTAATTTTTTCTATTTTTGGTAGAGACAGGGGTTTCACCATGTTGGCCAGGATGGTCTCGATCTCCTGACCTCGTGATCTGCCCACTTTGGCCTCCCAAAGTGCTGGGATTACGGGCGTGAGCCACCGCACCTGGCCTCATTTTTTTCTAAGTTATTTCTTGAGCAAGACAGCTGGAAGGTCAAAGAGTGGGGTATCTAAATCTGTGATTTGGAGGTGTTGCAGCTGAGGTTGATGAACAAGGTCCAGGTGTGTCTACAGCTTTGGGTAGGAGGGGACGACAGGAAAAGGTCACAGGACAAGGAAGGAACCTAGGGTGTGGGCGAGTGTGCAGAGGAGTTAACGAAGCAGGTTTGACTGCTGTCATTTACAAAGCCTGCTTATAAGTTTGGCTCTTGCCTAACATTTGGATTTCAGGAGGGTTCCCACCATTCCCAGAATTGGTTACGAGTGGTGCGCTGCATCCAGACTGTACCAGACTGTTGTGAACAATGTGGTTTACTTCTGCTTTACTTCTGGGAGCCTGGAATTTTGGCATGTGCCACGCAGAAGGTGTCTGCATACTCAGCCCCCAATAAAAACCCTGGGCAACTGAGTCTGAAGCTTCCCTGGTAGACAACATTCCACGCTTGTTGTTGCAACTCCTTGCTGGGGGAATTAAGCACGTCCTGTGAGGTTCTACTGTCTTTCTCTCTTTCTTTTTTTTTTTTTTTTTTGAGATGGAGCCTTGCTCTGTCGCCCAGGCTGGAATGCAGTGGCCGGATCTCAGCTCACTGCAAGCTCCGCCTCCCGGGTTCACGCCATTCTCCTGCCTCAGCCTCCCGAGTAGCTGGGACTGCAGGCGCCCGCCACGTCGCCCGGCTAGTTTTTTGTATTTTTTAGTAGAGACGGGGTTTCACTGGGTTAGCCAGGATGGTCTCGATCTCCTGACCTCGTGATCCGCCCGTCTCGGCCTCCCAAAGTGCTGGGATTACAGGCTTGAGCCACCGCGCCCGGCCGAGGTTCTACTTTCTAAGTCCCCTTTGTAAGTTTGAGCCTGGTTTCCTCCAGACTTTGCCCATGCATCTTTTCCCTTTGGGAATTTTGCTTTGTATCCTGTCACTGTAATATATCATAGCCATGCGTGCGATTACCCTGGGGACTCCCAATACGGATGGGTAGATCACATAACAGCTGAAGTCACTTTGAATAGGACAGAAGGGGAGAGGAAGAGGAAGACGGGTATCAGACTTCTCATGATGATGGGCAGAGATCAGGTCATTAAATGGTCATCACCAGGAGAGTGAGGGGATCACATGAACCTCACTGGGGTAGGAGTTTTTATCAGCAGGGAAGCAAGGAGGCCACGTCCACATCCTGAACACAGTTTTGTAGGACAAGACATATTCCACTGCCGCCAGAGAGTAAGGGCAATGGGGGAGCAGTGTCCTTAGGGGACAGAGCTAGGCACACGGAGGATTAACTCTGGATCTGCTCTAATATATACGGTTATCTACATCTATGTCTACCGTACATAAGGGTTTTATGGTACTTTATGGTTAGTGACAAGCAGGGCACTACCATATGGTTCACCATGCTCCAAGTCCTCAAGAGGGCTAGGTCAGCATTCCTCTCACCCACTCTAGTTCTGGCTTCTCTCCCGAAGGAAAGAACAGTACCAGCATTATTTTAATAGCCAGAAGCTAGAAACCACCCAAATACGGCATCAACAGTAGAAAGAAGCAACTGTGGTCTATTAACACAATGGAATATTATACTGTAATGAAAACGAACAGTCCACAGCCAAATGCAACAAGAGAGATGAATCCCACAAACACAATGCTGAGTAAAGAGGCCAAACACAAGAGTATATACTGTGTAATTCCGTTTATATAAAGAAAAAACACCAAAGGCAATCGATGGTGTCAGAAGTCAGAATTGCAGTTTGCCTTGAAGGGATGGGGACTACTCGAAGGGAGTCTGGTGGCTTTCTGGGGTACTGTTAATAATCTGATTTATAACCTGGGTGCTGGTTACATAGGTAATTATGATGTGTGCTTTTCTTCTTTTGGAGACAGGGTCTTGCTCTGTTGCCCAGGCTGGAGTGCAGTGGTGTGGTCAGGGCTTACTGCAACCTCAACCTCCTGGCTTAAGTGATCCTCCTGCTTCAGCCTCCCAAGTAGCTGGGACTACAGGCATGCACCACTACACCCAGCTAATTTTTTAAAAATTACTTGCACAGGCCGGGCGTGGTGGCTCACGCCTGTAATCCCAGTACTTTGGGGGGCCGAGGAGGGTGGATCACCTGAGGTTGGGAGTTCGAGAACAGTCTGGCCAACATCTACTAAAAATACAAAAATTAGCCAGGCACGGTGGCGGATGCCTGTAATCCCAGTTACTTGGGAGGCAGAGGCAGGAGAATCGCTTGAACTCAGAAGGCAGAGAGGTTGCAGTGAGCCCAGATCGCGCCGTTGCACTCCAGCCTGGGCGACAGAACAAGACTCTGTCTCTAAATAAATAAATAAATAAATAAAAAATAAATAAATAGTAGAAACAAGGTCTCCCTATGTTGCCCAGGCAATGCCAGTCATTGGTCTTCAGTGAGGACCTGTTTGAAGCAGCTCATTTCCTATAACCACATGACACTTTCATGATAAAAATGTTTCAAAAGACGCAGCCAATGACCCTTGGCAGCAGATCGAGACCTTCAGATTTTCCCATTTAGAGATGTGGAGTTTTTTTTTTTTTTGACTGTCACCCAGGCTGCAGTGCAGTGGTGTGGTCATGGCTTACTGCAACCTCAGCCTCCTGGGCTCAAGCAATCCTCCTGCCTTGGCCTCCCAAAGTGCTGGGATTATAGGCGTGAGCCACTGTGGCCATCTACTTTTCTAGATGCATATTATACTTCAAAAATAAAACAATGGTACTGAATTTTAAAAAGCTGGCTATTTTCTTTCTTTTTTTTTTGAGATGGAGTCTTGCTCTGTCACCCAGGCTGGAGAGCAGTGGCGTGATGTTGGCTCACTGCAACCTCTACCTCCCAGGTTCAAGTGATTCTTGTGCCACAGTTGCCCAAGCAGCTGAGATTACAGGTACGTGCCACCACACCCGGCCAATTTTTTTTTTTTTTTTTTTTTTAAGACGGAGTTTCGTTCTTATTACCCAGGCTGGAGTGTGATGGCATGGTTTTGGCTCACTGCAACCTCTGCCTCTCGGGGTCAAACAATTATCCTGCCTCAGCGTCCCAAGTAGCTGGGGTTATAAGAACCCGCCACCATGCCCGGCTAATAATTTTTATATTTTTAGTAGAGATGGAGTCTCATCATGTTGGCCAGGCTGGTCTGGAACTGCTAACCTCAAGTGATCTGCCTGCCTTGGCTTCCCAAAGTGTTGAGATTACAGGCATGAGCCACTGCGCCCGGCCAAATCCACTTTTGCTGTACTGAACAATGCCAGACAGAATATATACCCAAATAGTGTTAACATGGTCAGCTCCGCCGGGCGCGGTGGCTCAAGCCTGTAATCCCAGCACTTTGGGAGGCCGAGACGGGCGGATCACGAGGTCAGGAGATCGAGACCATCCTGGCTAACACGGTGAAACCCCATCTCTACTAAAAAATACGAAAAAAAAACAAAAACAAAAAACCCCAGCCGGGCAAGGTGGCGGGCGCCTGTAGTCCCACCTACTCAGGAGGCTGAGGCAGGAGAATGGCGTAAACCCGGGAGGCGGAGCTTGCAGTGAGCTGAGATCCAGCCACTGCACTCCAGCCCAGGTGACAGAGCGAGACTCCGTCTCAAAACACACAAACAAACAAAACAAAACAAAAAAAAAACATGGTCAGCTCTGGGTGGTGGGATTAGAGAATTTTTTTCTTCTCTCTCCTTCAAAAAAAAAAATCTACATTGCTTGCGTTCTTTGTTTCTTTTTAAAAATACCATCCAATCAGACAAGAAGCCTGCATTATTTTTACATGTATTACTTTTATAATGAAAATATATACCTAATTATATTTTATAAATTGCAGTCTACAATGTTCCACATATCCACTTTCAGTCAAAGAAACACTATTAAGTACTGGCAATACAGCAAGGGAGAACTGTCACCCAGCTAACCCCAAAAGAAAACGTTGACAAAATGCTTTCAGCACAAGCAAAATCCTGAATTGCAATGTTGGGATTTGCATTCTCATCAATGATCCTGCGTGAGGCTGGCATCCCAGGATTATCTGGATTAAGTGCGTATGAGGATTACAGAGATGCACTCCAGACACCTAGTAAACATGTTCCTGCCCTCTGTCCTGGAACAACTGTATACCGTTTACTGGAGTTCAGTACAATCTTACCTGGGCCCAGGCCTCTCATACCCTCTTCAAGGTTGGTGATCTTCCCTAACCCTTCAAGCCTGGAGAGAAAGGCTGGACCTTCTGGACCCTGCGTTCCTTGCTGTCTGCTCTCAGTTGTTTCTGTGCAACTCAATTCTGAGTGACTATGAGTCATTCTTTCTAAGAAAGCCTTACTATTGAACTGAAATATGCTTTGGCCTCACAGACCTGCTTTGTTTATAAACCACAACATGGGCATCAGGACATTTTAAAGCATTTTCTCAAAAATCAACACTCATGATGAACTGGAATTATATTCAGGTCTACGTTGATATGCTTATGAGCTAAACCTGAAAATATTTTTATCAGTCAGCCAAGTTCATTAACTAGTGAACTGAACTGGAATTTTAAGGACACCCTACCACTGGCTCACAGCTCTGTACCATCACGGAGAACAGAAACCACATAGGATTCAGAGTCCTAACTCGTGCTCTCAGAACCAGATTTATAGATGTCTCAAACCGCAAGCCTCCTTTTCTGGACACTGACTCCGATAAACAGGATAAGAACTTTTGCACCACTCCTTAGAGGGCTGGGATGGATCCCACAGGGGCAATGCCTGGTCCCTGGACCACTAGCTTCCCAATGCACGCATGCGCTGTTGGCTGCTGGCTGGCTGGCTTCCAAGCCTCTGCTGCTCAAAGCTCTCTTTCCCACTTCCCTTCCTTGATCAATTTCTGTTTGGAGGACACTGCTTCCAAGAAGTTGTCCATCTCTCCATCTTGGGAGAAGCCAAGGCAGCCTGCTAAGCAAATCTCCTTTTAGCATCTTCAGATTGACAGATTAATGGTACTATGATACTTTCCTAAATTTGATTCCAATTTTACTAATACTTTTTATCTTTTAAAAACAGAACAGGCCAGGCGCAGGGGCTCACACCTGTAATCCCAGCACTTCAGGAGGCTGAGGCAGATGGATCACTTGAGGTGAGGAGTTCGAGACCAGCCTGGCCAACATGGTGAAATCCCATCTCTACTAAAAATACAAAAATTAGCTGGGTGTGGGGGCACACGCCTGTAATCCCAGCTGCTTGGGGGGAGTATCACTTCAACCTGGGAGGCAGAGGTTGCAGTGAGCCAGATCGCACCACTGTACTCCAGCCTGGGTGACATCTCAAAAAATCCCCCCAAACCAGTCAACTAAAGCAAATTGGTGACACCTGCGCTCCCACAGGAAGCCACCATTCACCTCGATTACTTTATACCATGACACTCTCCCCACCTTTACTATGTAAAACAGCTTCATCTCTGAACTAACAGGGCAGGGGGGTCCTGCAACACACCGAATCCAGATGTGATTAGATGGCCTAAGTAGCCCTTCTTAGGAAAAGAAGTTGCTTCTCAGCCTATGCTGTGAACAGACGGGCCCTGCAGAAAGAGCGGCTTCTCTGATGGGCAGAGAACCCACAGAGGCAGGGACAACTGGCATGTAAAATTAAGAGACAGAGAGAACACAAACCCTATGCCAGGAATATAAATAAATAAATAAATAAATAAATAAAACTCAGTACTCAAAGCACCCAAACTCTGGAGGAAACGCGGGTCTCAACCTCCCCATTTCCCCTGATTCCATCCTGCAAAACTGTTCCCTCCTTTACACTTAGTCCCGTCCCTCTCTTCATGCCCCAGTCACAATCTGGATATACTGGGTTTGGAAAGATGGGAAAAATGCTAAGATAATCCTACTGTGGAAAATGTACCAACACCCCCAAAGCAGGAGCCAGCTTTGGTGTTGTACAGCCATCTTCTCAAACCTAGCTAATCACAACTACCTGTGGGACCAATAAGATTCCCAGGACCTACTGGAGCAGGGGGCCCTGATCCCTGGGTGGCAGACCGGTTGTGGTCCGTGGCCTGTTAGGTACCAGCCCGCACAGCGGGTGAGAGGCGGGCTGACGAGCGAGTGAGCATTGCCATCTGAGCTCCACCTCCTGTCACATCAGCAGCAGCATTAGATTCTCAGGATTGGGATCCCTATCGTGAACTGTGCATGTGAGGGATCTAGGTTGCGCACTCACTGATCATGCCTGATGATCTGTCACTGGCTCCCATCACCCCCAGATGGGACCATCTAGTTACAGGAAAACAAGCTCAGGCTCCCACTGATTCTACATGATGGTGAATTGTATAATTATTTCATTATGTATTACAATGTAATAATAGAAACAAAGGGCACAATAAATATTATGTACTTGAATCACCCCAAAACCATCTCCCCTCCCACTCGTCTGTGGAAAAACTGTCTTTGGTGAAAACAGTCCTGGTGCCAAAAATGTTGGGCTCTGCTGTACTAGGGAACTTCAGAATCAGACTCTCTGGGCCTGGGAATCTGTACTTAGAAAAGTTCCTCAGTAGATTCTGATCAGAGATTTGTGAAGAATTGATAGAGAATAGGATGAAGCCCTAACTCCTATGTGATAATGTTTCTACAATACTGACAGTGCTACGGGAAGTAAGTTCCCTTTATATTAATACTCCCATGCGGACAATTTCCTAAGCAGTAAATTTTTTTATTTTTCAAGTTGGCAGGAAATAATTTCTCATTTACTGTCTTTCCATGTGGAGGGACTTTAGCCACTGTTTCTCAGAATAGAGGGGCACTACTGCACTTTGGGTTGGATAATTTATTGTGTGGCACAGCATAGGACATTTACCATCCGGGCCCTTCCTTTTAAATACCAGTGGTGATCCCCAGTCATTGTGACAACCAAAACATATCCCCTCACATTCCTCAGTACTCATGCACCACTTAATGATGTTTTGGTCAACAAGGGACTGCGTATACGATGGTGGTCCCAAAGATTATGATACCCTACTTTTACTATACTTTCTCTATGTTTAGATGTGTTTAATTACAGAAATACTTACCCGTGTTATGACTGCCTATAGTATTCAGTACAGTAACATGCTGTACAGTTTGTAGCTGAGGAGCAACAGGCTATACCACATAGCCTAGGTGTGGAGTAGGCCATACCATCTCGGTTTGTGTAGTGCACTCTCTGACGTTCACACAATGATGACATTGCTTAACACATTTCTCAGAATGTGTCATGGTCGGGCATGGCGGCTCATGTCTGTAATTCTAGCACTTTGGGAGGCCAAGATGGGAGGATCATTTGAGCCCAGGAATTAAGAGACCAGCCTGGGCGACGAAGTGAGACCTCACTGTCATTTAAAAATAAGAACATGTCGCTATTATTGAGCAATAGATGACTGTGCTCCTAGGATGTCAGGTCAACCCGACAGAGAGCCACTGTGCTGCACTACCGTTCCCGAGCTCTTGCCCTACCCTCACATGAAGCCCAGCTTTTGGAGGGAACGATTCTAATAGACAGGTTCTGCATCTTCTGCATGCGTCTGCCCACAGGGAGTGTGTTCCGGCTGCTGTTTCCAGCTTGGCCTGTGCCTAGTTGGCTTAGTCTCCTCATGTCACGGATCTGATCTCAGAAGTATTTTATTTACACTCAGGAGGGGAAGAAAGGGGCTCTTAGCTTTCCCTAAACATCTGCAACAATAACTCAATCTTAGAAATAAAGTAACTGATTTATAGTTATTACAGGGAATACAAACATCATAATTCCGCTCTTCCATTTACAAGATGCCTTTCATTATGTTCCTACTGAAACAGAGTGTTACTAAAGAGAAAGAACTTTGACGAGCATTTTTTATTGAACAGTTTTATTCTGTTTTAGAATAAAAACTTTGCTTTAATATTGTAAGGTGTGCTGCAGGTATGCCATGCTGCCAGTTTTTGTTGGGGCACAAAACGCCCCAGTCAGTGATTCAGAGGGCTGGGAAAACGCATGAACTCATACTTTCGGAGCAAGTAGAACTAGTATTTACAGTTTTCTTTCTTGAAATTGGCCTGGGACATCTCAAACAGTCTACACATGTATTGCCATGGTACTTGCTTTGATGCTCTGAATGCCTCAGAAATGTGTTCAATATCATGATTTGTGGGTCCTCTAAAAGGTTTTGTTGTTAACATGCAAACAAACAGCACTAAACAATATTATCTAAACTATGGCTGCCAAGTACTGGATCTTAATAATGAAACCAAATTACAAAACACTGCCTTGTAGAGCTATACAAAAGATATAAAATTAAAATAAAAAATATCAACCAGCCTTAAATATTCCAATTCTCCTACAGTGCAGTTTCTATATCTTTATCACTACTGAATGTTTTAAGGAGAAAGTTAATAAAACAATCAAAATATTAGATAAAAATATTTAAATCTTTGGATCCTTTTATTCCATGGCCTTCATAAAAACACGAAAGTGGCCAGATTTTTCCCACTAGAGCTTAAAATATCAAAAAGATTCACTAGTAATTTATAATTAGCAACGAACTCTATACTGAGTCATCTGTGGGTCACAGGCCCAAGGACCAGTGTTGCCGTGTGTTACAGGCTGCCAAAGTAATTTCAAGGACTCTGAATCCTCTTGAAATATGATAGAATGAGTCAAGGTATCATGACTAAATTCCAGGCATAATAGTAAAAACAGATTCATTGATGCCTAGTTTTAAAGTCCTAAAAAAGGTGGGGAGGATTACTGATTTGAAAATACAGCTAAGTACATTCTCATCTATGATTATTTACATTTGTATATTGAAAATATCGATTATCTGGACAGATCCTGTGATACGCCATTTGCTACAAAATGAAGTTCTTACAATGAGCATGAATAATCAATCCTTTTTAGATAACGAAAGAATGTATCAAATCTTCATTTATGTTCCAAACATTAAAAAACAAAATCAAAAATGTTAAGCCTGGAAAACTAAGAAAAAAAGACCCACCCATAATGCTGCTGCTCAGCACATCAACTTCTGCAAGGACACAGTATGTTTGCTGACTTTAAAATGTTTATTCTTTAAAAAATTAGTCGCTTTTTATACAGCTATACAAAGTTCTTAATGTTTCTTTGGCAATGGAATATAATGGAATTTTACAACTATATAAAAAAGTTACCTTTGCCTAAGAAACAGTATTTACTGTGTGTACATAGTTGACTGACAAAATTCTCTACCATCCAGCACCCTAATTAATTGACGAAATAAGCTACCTCATATTACAGGATTCCCCAAAAGAAAGGAGGAAAGAGATACACGCGCGCGCGCACACACACACACGCACACACGCACACACATTACCTTCTGTGGCTCAAAACACAGTATCACGGCCCTATCTGCAGGCAACTTGCAATTGCCAAATACAATTTAGTGATTAAAAAAAAACCTTTCAGTGATGAAAAAATACTTGTAAGTCCCACTGAAGTACTGCTTTAGTTTAACTATACATAAGAAATTACTTAACCTTCTGCTATTCCAAATAGATTTAATGCTCATGTTTTAAGATGAGCCTTCCACCCCCAAAAGTAACTGCATTTTATCTTTGAAATTAAGCGGAAAAACAAACAAAAAACAAAAACCCAGTGCTGGTGACAAATGTACAGCGAATTCACTTCTTCATTCTTCGCAAAGACTGAAATCAATTTTCAGGACCATGAAGAGCTAGAAATTCACCTATTTTCAGAGACTTGTTTGTAGACTATGCAGCAACTTTGTTGTCTTTCTAAAAAAGAAAAAAAAATTTAGTTCATGTTCCAAATTATTGGCGTATTTCTTTTTACTTTGCTCAAGTTTATTTGAAATTATCTTTAAATATACCCCCCTTTTACTTTCATAGAAAAATCTCTCACTGATTTCCACGAAAGTCTTTTTATAACTTCCATACTCAGTAGTACCTCATTGTTGACTGCATCTTCCAGTCAGTAGAGGTTAAAGTAACGGTGAACCCCAGCCCAAAATACAGGTGTACTTCCTCATCTTTGGTTGTTCTCCCTAATAATTTTTTAAAAGCCGTGATAGAACTTAAACCCTCAACTCAGTAGTCAAATTCATCAAATACAACTGTCAACATACTTTGAAACAAGTTTCATAAAATCCCCAAGTCTTTGATGTCTTTACTAGGCAATAAAATACCCAGACAGTATAACATTTCTCTCCAAAATTTCATGCCAGGAGAAAGCAATGGTTTAAAAATCAATTTTAAAGGGATAACTTTTAAATCTAAAATAAGTTCTGAAAAGCGGAAAGCTGACTGGGGAATTTTAAAAAAGTAACCAGTGAGAAAGCAATAAAAATCTCAAGATTTCCAGTGAGATTGACCCTAAACTAAAGGCCTGTACAAAGGGTGGGAGCCAAGGGCTTTTATTTTCCTCTAAACCAGTTGCTACTATATACCTGATTTTTACTGCTGATTCTCACTCCAACTATTACAAACAGACATTTCCTAGGTGAGACTTAACTTCATCTGTGTATATCACACTAAAACATTTGCACAATGTTATTAAATTGAAATACATACGGTATGGCATAAGTTGACAGCAATGAGCTAAAAGATGAACCTGCTGTCCCCCACAAAGCCAACCTTCACACCTCCCAAGGTATTTGTTTTTTTTTTTTTACCTTTCAGAAAGCAGTACGATCAGTCCAGACCTTTTAGGGTCCAAAAGCTGTGGTTTTCTGAAAGGTAAAAAAAAAAAAAAAGAAAGAGACGGGGACAGGAGAGAGAGAAAGGAGAAAATGAAAGGGGGAGAGGAGAGAGAACATTATGCTGAGTCATTCAGACACTTTGTTGTCTCTGGACCCCATCTGAAGAAACACAGATGCAATCTTTATCACCCACCATGGTGGCTTAACCTCCCTGACAGCAGCATATAAAACAGGAGCTAGTTACATTATTAATCCTAGTCCTGATCTCCATTCCCACCTCAAAAAAGAAACTGGGGGGCGGGGGACGGGAAAGGGGTGGGAAACACCATAAAACCAAACTTACCGTAAGTTTGTATTTCTTTCTTTTTTTTTTTTTTTTTGAGACCGGTCTTGCTCTGTCACCCAGGCTGGAGTGCAGTGGTGCGATCATGGCTCGTTGCAGCCTTCACCTCCCAGGTTCAAGTGATCCTCCCGCCTTAGCCTCCTGAGTAGCTGGGACTACAGGAATGTGCCACCACTCCAGCTAATTTTTAAACTTTTTTATAGAGATAGGGACTCCTTATGTTGCCCACGCTGACCTTGAATTCCTGGGCTTAAGCAATCCTCCTGCCTTGGCCTCCCAAAGTGCTGGTATTACGTGTGTAAACCATTGCACTGGCCTACATTTCCAACATTACCCTTAAGGAAAATCAGGCCAGAAGTCAAGAGAGTGAGTTTTGGCTTTGTTAGCTTGTACCTCAATCACAATTAACTTCTTGGGGTCCTTAGTCTCCTAGTCATCTAATGTGAGTGTGGTAGTGCAGAGATTCTAGTTTGGCTGATTCTTTTAAGGATTCTAAAACTTTATGCTTTTATCTTTACCCATGTTTTCATTAAACAACCAATCTCGTTTATGCTTACCCCCAAACTACAATGACTTATGCTAATATAGCACAAAAAATTAAGCCAACTCATTTCATGAAAGCTGCGGAAAATGTCATCCATGTCCATCTCTGGGAGGAAGTGTTAGATGTTTCAGATATGAGTTTAATCTTCAGTGGTAAATTTCCTTTATGTACAGTGATCACTCACCATTTTCTACCTCTAAAGGTGCAAGGTGAAATGATTTCATAATTTAGGAGGTGTAGGACTGCTGGGGTCGGGGCTCTAGTGGCAGATGAAAGGGTTATGCAACTCTGGAATGAACAATCAAGGGCTAGCCACACTGACAGACCTTTGGCTTCACTGAAGGCTGGAGTGGCAAATTCCTAATCAACATGATAAGCAATTACTTCAAGTCCACTATGGCTCCATTGTTGAGCTGAGTGTTGTGATGGAAAGAAAAGTAGAATACATATTCACTAAAGCCAAGAGGTTCTCATCTGCTTGAATCAGATAGGTTAAAGGGTAAAGGTTAAAGGGTAATGAGGAATGAGGCCAAATATATCAAGTGGGATCCTCACATGATTAAGAAGAGCAGGGATTGCAATGTCACAACTGAGCCTCCTAAACACTGGGCCATGCCTGAGGGTTCGCTGAGTCCATCACTCCTGGCAACACCTAAGCAGAGGCTGGACTATCTGTCAAGTATTACAGGAGCGTAGACAAAGATGCATGCAGATAACTACAACAATGCATTTTCAATTCTGCAATATATGTGATAGGAGTTTTACAAAAGGCTCAAAATGATAAACAGTGTGACATGATGTCAAAAAAACGTTTGTAGTAGTAGGCACATGGAGCACACACAGTTACTACATGGAAGGTTTGTTTTTTCTTTTTTTTGAGATGGAGCCTTGCTCTGTTGCCCAGGCTGGAGTGCAGTGGCGTGACCTCGGCTCACTGCAACCTCTGCCTCCCAGATTCAGCGATTCTCCTGCCTCAGCCTCCTGAGTAGCTGGGACTACAGGCGTGTGCTACCACGCCTGGCTAATTTTTTTTTTTTTTTTTTTTTTTGGG
>NC_037687.1:45685024-45745115 GCF_003255815.1 Theropithecus gelada
TTTTTTTTTTTTTTTTTTTTGAGACGGAGTCTTGCTCTGTCACCCAGGCTGGAGTGCAGTGGCCGGATCTCAGCTCACTGCAAGCTCCTCCTCTCGGGTTCACGCCATTCTCCTGCCTCAGCCTCCCGAGTAGCTGGGACTACAGGCACCCGCCACTTCGCCCGGCTAGTTTTTTGTATTTTTTAGTAGAGACGGGGTTTCACCGTATTAGCCAGGATGGTCTCGATCTCCTGACCTCATGATCCGCCCGTCTCGGCCTCCCAAAGTGCTGGGATTACAGGCTTGAGCCACCGCGCCCGGCCTAATTTTTTTTATATTTTTGGTAGAGGCGGGGTTTCACCATGTTAGCCAGGCTGGTCTCGAACTCCTGACCTCAGGTGATCTGCCCACCTTGGCCTCCCAAAGTGCTGGAATTACAGGCGTGAGCCACCATGCCCAGCCGAGATTGTAACAATTAGTACATCCCTGGGGTGGGATGGATGCCCTTGGGAAGAGTAAGCTCCTACCCCCTATAAGAGATACTGCAGAAGAGGTTTATGTTTTAACCAGGTCAGACCTCTCAGATGTTTTCCAACTCTGAAAGTTTAACGATCTTTAAAAGGTGTATTTCAGAATAAATGGTGCAACTCTTTATCCTCAAATGTCGAAACTAAGGGTCTGAAAGGTCATACTAGTAACTATTGCTATTATCTGGATCCAAGTCTAATTTAAACATACTTTTTCTCAAACCAAGCTGGTTCAATGTGGTCTTCAACAAGCAGTTGTCATAGGTTCTTCAAAACACAGCTGATCTGCCTTAAAGTGGGGGTAAAGAGAGATGAAGGTCTGAAGCCCAACTGGTGGGTTATCATGGTAGTTGACAGGGACATCTCAAAGGAATAAATGTGACGACATAGCAATATGCCATAATCATGGATACTTCTAGTGCCTGGGCAGTATACCATGAGCCAACATGGAACACTGGGAGGAGGCAGAGCTGAGACGACTGGAGAGAAGGAAGATGATGAGGTCAGTCTGAGGAAGGTTAAGCTGACAGCAGGACAGTGAAGATAGAGATGCAGTGCAGAAACATATAGGGTCCAAGACAGGCTTACAAAAGGGAGGATGGAACAAGCACCGTGGCTCACACCTAAAATCCCAGCACTTTGGGAAGCTGAGGTGAGAGGATTGCTTAAGCCCAGGAGTTCAAGACCAGCCTGGACAACACAGAGTGGGACCGTGTCTACAAAAAAATTAAAAATTAGCTGGGCATGGTAGTGCGTGCCTGTAGTCCCAGCTACATGGGAGGCTGAGGTGGGAGGACTGCCTGAGCCTGGGAAGTTGAGGCTGCAGTGACTTACGATCATGCCATTGCACTCCAGTCTGGGTAACAGAGCAAGACCCTGACACCCCACCCTCCACAGCCCTCCCCGCCAAAAAGAATGAAGAGTATTAAAAAATTAGGAAGAGTATAAATTGAAAACCTAGAAGAGTATTTTAAAGACTAGGAAGAAAGACCCCAAAGTGGGTGGTTGGTCAGTGTCAAATATTGCAGAGGAGCTGATGGCAAATAAAATATCTGTGAAAATACTACTGCTGAATTCTGTAAGCAAGGTGTCACTGGCAAACTTAAGGGCAGTAACAGTGATAAGCAAGGGCTATTCTGGAGTTCCTAAGACAGATTCTCCTAGCTGGGAAGGGGATTTTGCAAGTCAGAAGTCCTGCAACTGCATAAGGCCACCACGGTGGATGGCATAAGCTGGTGAGTTGAGTATAATTTTTGGCAGTCTTGGCTGTGATGGCACAATATCAAAGGCATCAAAATTAATAGAGCAGGTCCAAAAGCCATTAATACTGATCTCTTTCCAGAGAGATCTCAACAATGGCCAGTTTTAAGTACTGGGCAATGGAACTCCTGCTAACAGGTCTTTCTGTTTCCAGCTGCCTGTTGCTATTACAAGTGGAGCTCTTTACAAGATTTTGATCCTTTCTGTATAGCCTTTCCTCTCCATTACTTCTAAAATCAATAAACTAAGATAGTTTACTGTTAACTGAGATAGTTACTATGCTGACTTAATGTACAGACACCTGTCAAAAGCTAAATTATACACATAAAGCTACTATACAGAGTTATAGAATTCTCTAGCAGCAGCTCCTGAAGGCCAATATATCGAAACGTTTTCAAGTTCATGGTGAAAGGAGAAAACCAGGGAAAATGTACTGAGTTTTCCACAAAACCAAATTAAGAGTAGTAACTCAGGAAACAACTTGCTGGGCTCAACACCCAGCATCATGACTTACTAGCTATGTGACCTTTCACAAGTTACTTAATATCTCTATACCTATTTCCTCACTTGTAAAATGGGGATAATAATAGAACCTACCTCACAAAGTTGATGTGCCGTTTAAATAAGTTAATATGTAAAAAATACTTAATATAATGTCTGGTACTTGGTAAATACTATATAAATGTTAACTGCTATTAAATGTTAGAGCTTGCCCTTCCATTCTGGGAGGATGTGCTTTCTAGATAGACTCTTTTGGTGTTAAAAGTGTATTCTGTTAACATGAAATAAAGGTGATACTATACTGTCCTTTTTTGTATAGTGTTTTTATATACACATCTGACTCATGTATATCCTCTACTGAAAAGTCAAAATGGAAATTATTCTAATGTCCTCAAAACAATTCACCCAAAACAAAAACATGCAAAAATGTTTTGAGTCTTGTAAAATGTATGTCAACCCCAAAGAATTCATTAACAAGAACACTTACCCTATATTCAAAATCTGCAAACTCCCGGCCCCCACGACCTCCTCTGAATCCACCTCGAAATCCTCGAGGGGCAGTGAAGGTACCACCTCTGCCACCACCACGCCCTCTGCCACCACGGAAACCAAGACCTCCTCTGCCTCTATATCCCCCACGGCCACGGTTTGGACGAAGTGGGATTCCAAATGTTTCAGCATTTAATCTTCTTTCTTCAGCCCAGGTTGGTCTTCGTTCTCTATTATAAAAGCAAATAATCTTCAGCATATCAGGTTTAAAAGAATATCCCTCAGCCAAAATATGCAGTACTATTCCCAAATTAAGGCTAAGTGATTACTAAAGCTGATTAGAAATAGGCATCTTGGCCAGGCATGGTGGCTCACACCTGTAATCAAAGCACTTTGGGAGGCTGAGGGGGCAGATCGCCTGAGGTCAGGAGTTCGAGACCAGCCTGGCCAAAATGGTGAAACTCCGTCTCTACCAAAAATACAAAAAACAGCTGAGTGTGGTGGCAGGCGCCTGTAATCCCAGCTACTCGGAAGGCTGATGCAGGAGAATCACTTGAACCTGGGAGGTGGAGGTTGCAGTGAGTTGAGATCGCGCCACTGCACTCCAGCCTGGGTGACAAGAGCAAAACTCCGTTTAAAAAAAAACTCTTATCACAAGTTGTCCAAGGCATATGAGTTCAATATGTTCCTATAATATTCTGTTAAACTTCATGTGAACACATGACTGACATTAGTTTCTTGCAAATACACCTGCTAAACATAGTAACAGCCCCAATATAATGGAAATTCAGATATAATGAGATTGGTAATTGACTTCGCTTTCCACTCAGCCCCAAGGGAAAAGAAGGTAAAGTCAGACAGGGAGGCCTTGTCTTGGGAAGCTAAGAGATGGAAGGTGGACCCTTAGGTCCCCATTAGGTTGCTGGCCCAATCTCTGGACCCGATACCAATTAACCCAAGAAGTATCTGAATTGTTGCTGCTGTCATCCAGCTAATCGTGGGACTCAGAACTATGTCCATCTATGTTTATACTGAAGCAAACAACTGCCACCAGAGGGCACCAAACTTCAGCCAGGACAAGGACAAGGACAAGGACAATCGGGATTGGGCAGGAGAACCTCTAGAACTGTTAATCCTCACACTGGGTCCTTTAATTAACCTCTCAATAATTTGCCAATTTTCTGGACCCATATTTACTACAGTCTGGCAGTTTTATGGTATCAGCAAACTTCAAAGTAGATTAGCACTTCGGTTCTGGCTTCATTTGAACTACAATGTAGAGGGGTGAAAAAAAGGCCCTACTTAGATATTACCTAAATGCTTCTGTTTTAATTACTAATATTCAAATATGAATATATCCTTAAACAAAAAAAAAGTATATGGTTATTTCTTCTTATGAATGAATAATTTAGAACTTTAGCATATATTTTCTTTTAGCAAAATAAAACATTAAAAAATCAATTATGGCCAGGTGTGGTGGCTTATGCCTGTAATCCTAGTACTTTGGGAGACTGGTCTTGAGGCCAGGAGTTCACCACCAGCTTGGGCAACATAGCGAGACCCCATCTCTACAAAAACATGAAAAAATTTAGCTGGGTGGGGTGGTGTACAACTGTAGACTCCTCTACTGAGGCTGAGATGGGAGGATTGCTTGAGCCCAGGAGTTTAGGCTACAGTGAGCTGTGACTGCACTGCTGCACTCCAGCCTGAGTAACAGAGTGAGACTGTCTCAAAACAAAACAATTATGGTAGTATTCATTAAATCTTGTGAATTTACATGAAACCATTTTACACTTCAATCAACATCATAAAAGAACAGCTTTAAAGACTGTACCTATTGTCATCACAAGAAATATTATCAAAGAAGGATTTAGTTTTGTCATAATAGCAATTAGGTCCAAGTGGATCTTCTTCATCAGCATTTCCTTCACTGTTTTGGGTATCAACTCCTGAGTCTCCTTTATCTTCACCATTTACAGGCTTCTCCTGTTTCTCAAGTTTATCTTCTAAGGACAAACAAAAGCACATATCATAAAAGTCAAGACAGCTAATCTGAATTACATAAAAACACCTAATCTGAGAAACATCCGTAATTCACAGATCAAATAAGATTATTTTCTGAATAGAAAAATCAAAGCTTACCTTTTAATTTAAGTTTATTATGAAACTCTCTGTCAATCTCTTCCTTGTTGAATTGTGCATTTGCACTTTCAAAGTCAAAGTCTTTCTCAAATTTCATTGGCCCATCTCGCCGAATACCAAATCTTCCCCTGCCACCCCGATGACCCCCACGCCCTCTCCTTGGAGCTGAAGGAGCACCTGGAGCTATGATAATAAAGAATATATACAAACGACATTCAATATGTAATAGCTGGTTTAGCACAGATGTTGCTATTGTGCTCTTTAGATTCAACAGTCAACAACAGAAATGCTTACAGGTCTCTATATATTTTATTGTATTTGTATTTTTTATACAAAATAAAAAATTAAGTTTCACTAATATTTACTATGTAGACTGAGAATAGCTCACACAAAATTTCTAAACATTTGTATTTATGGAGTCCACACTCACGCGTGTTACTGACAGAGTATACAGTCAGGCAAGTGTGGAGACTTCTGCACTAAATTAATATATGCTCCTTGAGGGCAGGGGCATTGTTTTCTCTACTGCTATATCCCCAACACCGGCAAACTGAAGTGCCAGACACATAGTGGGTTCTCAAAATGTAGAAAACCTTTTATGGAAAGAATAACAGGAACCAAGATTTATAGTAAGAAAAATAAACACTAACTGGCACAAATTTCAAGAAAATAGGTGTTATTTCCACATCACAGATAAAAAACAAACAAGCACCAATCCTTACTGACTCCGAACACTTCCTACTCCACCTTTACTGTGTCTCTCTAGATGGCTCCACATTATTCAAGCCTTCCTGTATCTATACATTCTCTCTCCTCTATAACACAGTAAAATTTCAGCCAATCATATGAGACATCATAAAGCAATACAAAGCAGCATAATTTATAGTGAAAAACGTGGGAACCCAAATATCCAACACAAGAAAAAATGACTAACAAGAAAAAAAAAAAAAAAACCAGAGGGAAGAATATTTGATGTTAATTGAAAAACGCAGAGCAGAAAGCAGTATGAGTTTAATTATCACAATTGTGTGAAACGCTCCACACATACTGACAAGGATGAGAAGTGACTACAGGGTAACAGACAGGTTTATGCTGTTTGCTGAGGTTTGGCAAACTGCCTGGGTTTGAGAAAACAAACCACAAAACCCAACAGCAGCATATCCAGACATAAATCTAGATAAGCAGGATGTTTAAAACATTCACCTCTACTACTAAAAATGCCTCAGCCACAAGCCAGAATTACACCATAATCCTTCTGTCTTAAAAAAAGTGTTTTGGGGCTGGGCGCAGTGGCTCAAGCCTATAACCCCAGCACTTTGGGAGGCCAGGGCGGGCGGATCATGAGGTCAGAAGCTCGAGACCAGCCTGACCAACACGGTGAAACACCATCTCTACTAAAAATACAGAAACATTAGCTGGGCGTGGTGGCGCATGCCTGTAATCCCACCTACCCAGGAGGCTGAGACAGGAAAATCGCTTGAACCCAGGAGGCGAAGGTTGCAGTGAGCCGAGATTGCGCCACTACACTCCAGCCTGGGCGACAGAGCGAGACTCTGTCTCCAAAAAAAAAAAAGAAAGAAAAAAGAAAAAAAAGGGTTTTGGATAGTATAGATGTCTGTGTCTGTAAAATCTGCAAAAAAAAATCTGGAAGAATATTCACTGTTCTGTTAACGAACCTCTTTGGTGGGGTGAGTTTTGAAGGGCAATGAAAGATAGTATGGCAGTTATTTTATTTTGGGAGGGGAGCTCTTTTTCTGAATAAAAAAGGTAAAATATAATGAGTCAAATTAAACAAAATTCTGTATTCCATGGCATATGTAGTCCCAGCTACTTGGAAGGCTGAGGCAGAAGAATGGCATGAACCCAGGAGGCGGAGGTTGCAATGAGCTGAGATAGCACCACTGCACTCCAGCCTGGGTGACAGAGCGAGACTCCATCTCAAAAAAAAAAAAAAAAGGGGGGGGGGCATATAAAAATATATATATATAAATGATGTAAGTAAGAGTACATATACATCTAAAAATATCATATCTAGGTTTCTAAAATGAAAGATTATTTTTCAATCATTTTCTAAATAAGGTAGATTATACACTGCCTTTTCAATTTAGAAGAGCTGTAAAATTATAATTTATTTTCCATTAATAAATTTGAAAATATTAATAAAATGAATGATTTTGGGACGTATCACAAAACAGATAAAGAAAATACAAAACCTTATTAAATCAATAATCATAAAAGAAAATTATAGCTCTTAACTGATTCAAAAACAGGATCTGGGCTTAATTTTTTTTTTTTTGACGGAGTCTCGCTCTGTCATCCAGGCTGGAGTGCAGTGGCACGATCTTGGCTCACTACAACCTCACCTCCTGGGTTCAAGTGATTCTCCTGCCTCAGCCTCCCAAGCAGCTGGGACTACAGGCGTGCGCTATCAAGCCCAGCTAATTTTTCTATTTTTAGTAGAGACGGTTTCACCATATGGCCAGGCTGGTCTCAAACTCCTGACCTCGTGATCTGCCCGCCTCAGCCTCTCAAAGTGCTGAGATTACAGGTGTGAGCCACCGTGCCTGGCCTCTGGACTTAATTTTAATGAGGAAACGTTTCAAACTTGTAACATAAAGATAATTCCATTCCCAAAGGCATAGAAAACAATAAAAACCGATTTTATAATCCTAACATGAAACTGACACAAAACATAAGAACCACAAAAGTAGAAGTCATAGGAAAATGTAAATATAAACGAACAAATCCTACTAGCAGGAAATACTCAAGAACATATTAAAAGATAACTGCCTGGCTGGGTGTGGTGGCTCCCATCTGTAATCCCAGCACTTTGGGAGGCTGAGGTGGGTACATCACCTGAGGTCAGGAGTTTGAGACCAGCCTGGCCAACATGGCAAAGCCCTGTCTCTACTAAAAATACAAAAATTAGCTGGGTGTGGTGGCACGCGCCTGTAATCCCAGCTACTCGGGAGGCTGAGGCAGGAGAATTACTTGAACCTGGGAGGCAGAGGCTGCAGTGAGCTGAGATCACACCACTGCACTACAGCCTGGGCAACAAGAGTGAGACTCCGTCTCAGAAGAAAAAAAAAAAGGCCTATCACTAAGTAGAATTTTTTTCCAGAAAGGTAAAATTTTTAAAAATCTTTATTTTCAAGTAATTATAGAAAAGAAAAATTGAAAAACTAGTTCAGAGTGGCCCTTTGTGCCCATTACCCAACTTCCCAAACTCCAACAGTCACACCTTATATAATTATGGTACATTATCAAAACCAAGAAACTGACACAGGCACAATCTAATTAACTAAACTATAGACCTTGCTCATATGTCACCAGTTTGTACATGTACTCATTTTCTGATGTCTTTATGCATACTTCTGTGATGTTCTACCATATATAGATTTGCATAACCACCATCACAATCAAGACAAAGAACTGTTCTGTCACCACAGTGACACTCCCCTGTGCTCCTCCTTTAGAGTCACAACCTCCACCTTTCTTTTTTTTATAGTAATTATGTATCATACATTTAAAATATTCTCCCTGTTGACAAGCATAGGATATGACTTTCGGATCCAAGAACTTACCTACTTGTCTCTTGTTATCATTTCTGAGTTGCTCATTTTCTGGCCTTGAAACTTTGTGTACTTCAGCTATAGAAGAAGACATGCAAAGTGCCAAATCAACTCAGGGCACATCATCAAAAACTTCGGTAGTCAGAATTACAAACCAACAAACCAAAAAACCCAAAACAAAGCCTGTGCAATGCCCAAAAAACAATACCCACACCACCAACACTTTGAGTCAAATTTGAAAGACCGAACATTCTATCACATTCAGTTTAATTTTCTGGGATCATTCATATGATGTAAATCCTTCTAATGAAAATAAAGTGAGCGGAAAACATTGATCAGTCAATTAAGGAACAGTAAACAGCTAAAGTTCTACCTCGCCTGTGCTCCTGATTCTCTATTGCTTTTTGGCTGGTAGATGGCAAAGGCCTGGTTGATACAGGACTCCTTCTCCCAACAGGTGCTGGAGCAGGTAAGTGGGCTGAGGCGGTCTGCACTGCTTGTTCCATGGTTGGGCTTTTTCTCAAAGGGTCTAACTGAGGGCTTGAACGACCTAAAACATAACCAAAAGATAAGAAACTACCCTATTGGGGATTTCAAAAATAATCTAGACCCTAAATAAGATTGTCCAGTTTTATTTCTACCAATTCAAATCCTTAGCATAAATTTGAATTAAGCCACTTATCAGACCAGATATTAAGAATGGTTATCCTTAGTGGGCTTGTCATTAGGTTAAAAATAAAAAATAATAATAATTAAAAAAAAACTTCAACAGCTTCAAAACAACCCCCTCCCCCTCACAATTCTGTTATTTCTACTTAGTGGAAGTTTACATTTAAAAAAAATTGCGGCCTGGTACGAGATTCCCTAGAATTATCAAAGGCTATATTGTAGTCAGGTCAAACACAGGCTTTCCCCAATAACAACCATAAAACTATGGTAACTTGTTTTAATTTTTCTTAGTACTTTCTGTAGATGACTAAAACAATACCTTTACATCTATCTACAGGTACTATCTCCATTAAATTTCTATTATAAGAAAGTAAAGGGCCAGGAGCGGTGGCACATGCCTGTAATCCTAGTACTTTGGGAGGCTAAAGCAGGAGGATCGCTTGAGCCCTGGATTTCAAGACCAGTCTAGGTAACATGGTGAAACCCTGTCTCTACTGAAAATACAAAAATCAGCCAGGCATGGTGGCGTGTGCCTGTGTTCCCAGCTACTCAGGAGGCTGAGATGGGATAGCTTGAACCTGGGAGGCAGAGGCTGCAGTGAGCCAAGATCGTGCCATTGCACTCCAGCGTAGGTGACAGAGTGAGGCCCTGTCTCAAAAATAAATAAATAAATAAATAAAAAGTAAAGAACTAGAAAGTTAGACAGGTGAAGTTCTTTAATGCTTTAGGGGCTTGGGTAACTAAACAAAAACTAAAACACCAGCAAAACAAAAACAAAAACAAAAACAAAAAAAACCAAAAAACAAAACTCTTCAGATAATTACACAGTAGCCATACTCATTCCTTGCCTTTTAAAAGATCACTTGGCAAGTTTTTGCTTAATATGGGGTTTGGCTGGGCACGGTTGCTCACACCTATAATCCCAGCAATTTGGGAGGCTGAGGTGGGCAGATCACTTGAGCTCAGGAGTTCGAGACCAGCCTGGACAACACGGCGAAAGCCTGTGTCTACAACAAATACAAAAATTAGCCAGGCGTGTTGGCATATGCCTGTAACCCCAGCTACTCAGGAGGCTGAAGTGGGTGGATAGCTTGAGCCAGGGAGGCAGAGGTTGTAGTGAGCCGAGATTGGTCCACTGCATCCAGTCTGCGTGACAAAGCTAGACCCTGTCTCAAAAAATACAAAAATAAAAGAGCCAAAACAAAAAATGGGACTTATACTTATAAATTATATTTTTCCTTTTATGAGGCCAGAGCCTGGTCACAGCATGAACTGAAGAATGTAACATCGGGTGCTCCCATCATGCTTTCTGTCCTGATAATGTTTGCTGTAAATCTCTGCTCAGGCACTCACATCTCATACTTATTCCAAAATATAATATTTTGCTTAAAAAAATAATGCCCATTTCATGCAAAAAATCCCCCAAATATGCTGCAAATGTTACCGTCCATCTGTGCATATTTGCAGGCGTCAAACAACTGGTGAATGCTGACAGTGCATTATTATGTACCCAGATGATTCAGGGATATTTTATTAGTAATATTTCCCCAATTTATGATTATCTAAAGTATGCAATTCCAAATGTGCAACAGTATTTTAGCTATTAATGGCAAAGTTAGCCAAATAAATGATCATTTATCAAAACCAAGAAACCAACACAGGCACAATCTAACACTTCAAAATTAAGTTACCACTAAGAAGCACTGCAATTTTTCCATTGGATTATAATGGGAAATCATGGTTTATATAAGTTTTGGTCTAAGGAAACACATTTTATAATCACTTATAAAACACATTTTGTTTTGTTTTCGTTTTTTAGAGACAGGGTAGTGTCTTGCTCTGTCGCTCCAGCTGGAGTGCAGTGGCGCAATCACAGCTCGCTGCAACTTCTAACTCCTGGGCCCCAGTGATCTTCCTGCCTCAGCCTCTTAGGACTATAGGCATGCGCTACCACACCTTGCTAATTTTTTTATTTCACGGGTCTTCTTGAAAAAGCCTACTGCTACAGTTAATTTTATGGTACTACATTAAATCATCTTATAAGTTTATAAAACTACTTTATCAAGGCTTTTGAGAAGAGATCCTACGGCTCACAAGCACTACAGAAGTATAAGCAATGGGGCAATCACAGCAAGTACAGAAACATTTGTTGTGTACTTAAAAAGCCTTTTTACTATTAAGGCCTAATAATCATCATGATGCCAGTTTTGTTATAAACAGGGAAATACAGTTGATACTGTGATACTGGACACATTATTAGGAATAAATCCAGAAGTGATTTCTGCATAATAAAGGCCCACTCCCTTCAGCTATCTTCACAATCTTATTACCCTTAAAAGAAAATTTGCCGGGCGCGGTGGCTCAAGCCTGTAATCCCAGCACTTTGGGAGGCCGAGACGGGCGGATCACGAGGTCAGGAGATCAAGACCATCCTGGCTAACACGGTGAAACCCCGTCTCTACTAAAAAATACAAAAAACTAGCCGGGCGAGGTGGCAGGCGCCTGTAGTCCCAGCTACTCAGGAGGCTGAGGCAGGAGAATGGCGTAAACTCGGGCGGCGGAGCTTGCAGTGAGCTGAGATCCGGCCACTGCACTCCAGCTTGGGCGACAGAGCGAGACTCCGTCTCAAAAAAAAAAAAAAAGAAAATTCTAGGAATTTTAATTTTGTGAAATTCAGAAATTTTAGTTGATAAAACTTAAATGCAAACCCTAGGACTTCTTTGTCATAGCTACTTATAAATACACCTCTTTTTATTTTTTTTGAGAGGGAGTCTCGCTCTGTCGCCCAGGCTGGAGTGCAGTGGCCGGATCTAAGCTCACCGCAAGCTCCGCCTTCCAGGTTCACACCATTCTCCTGCCTCAGCCTGGGACTACAGGCGCCCGCCACCTCGCCCGGCTAATTTTTTTGTATTTTTTTAGTAGAGACGGGGTTTCACTGTGTTAGCCAGGATGGTCTCAATCTCCTGACCTCGTGATCCACCCGTCTCAGCCTCTCAAAGTGCTGGGATTACAGGCTTGAGCCACCGCACCCGGCCCCTTTCTTTTAATAAACACATACTTCAAAGTTTTTAACATTTTAATCTATTTACTATTTATATATTTTTTGGTGCTCAGTATGAGGGAAAGAATCTAGAGTGACTTTCTCCAAATGATCAGGCAATGTTATTAATTGGAACAGACAGTCTTGTCTCCACTAATTTAAAATAATATCTTTATCATCTATTAAATTATTTTAAGACGAAGTCTTGCTCTGTTGCTTAGGCTAGTGTGCAGTGCTGCAATCACAGCTTGCTGTCACCTTGATCTCCTGGGCTCAAGCAATCCTCTAGCTTTCACCTCTCGATTAGCTGATAGGCGCACCCCATCACACCCAGTTAATTTTTTATTTTTTGAGAGACAGGGTCTTGCTATGTTGCCCAGGCTAGTCTCAAATTCCTAGCTTCTATCTTGACCTCACAAAATGGTGGGGTTTTAGGCATGAACCACTGCACCCAGGATAAATTTGTATTTATACTTGGATCTGTTTCTGACTGCCTATTGCATTCTATTCATCTTATTTTTTTTTACTGCATTGCTACATTTTATTATCATGTCAGTAAGCCCATTACTTTTATTTTTCAAATATGTCCAGCCACACTTCTATGTTTATTTTAAAGCTAATCTGTTTTACTAAGTTCTCCTACTATTCTATTTGCATTGATTTTTAATTAATTTGCAATAAATTTGATAGCTATGAGAAGTAAAGTCTTCTCAATACTGAATCTTTTTTTTTTTTTTTGGGAGACAGTCTCGTTTCTGTCGCTCAGGGTGGAGTGAGGTGGTGCAGTTAGGGCTCACTGCAGCCTCGGCCTCCTGGGCTCAAGTGATCCTTCTGCCTCAGCCTCTTGAGTAGCTAGGACCACAGGTGTCCACCATCATACTCTGCTTATTTTTAAAATTTTTTGGTAGAGATGGTGTTTCACTACATTGCTCAGGCTGGTCTCAAACTCCTGGACTCAGGTGATCATCCTGGCTCTGCCTCCCTAAGTGCTGGTAACATTCTTGTTCTTTTATCTAGGAATAAGATGTTTCTTCCATTATGTGACTTTTTTTTTTTTTTTTTTTGAGATGGAGTCTCGTTCTGTCACCCAGGCTGGAGTGCAATGGCATGATCTTGGCTCTCTGCAAGCTCCACCTCCCAGGTTCACGCCATTCTCCTGCCTCAGCCTCCTGAGTAGCTGGGACTACAGGCGCCCGCCACCACGCCTGGTTAATTTTTTGTATTTTTAGTAGAGACGGGGTTTCACCGTGTTAGCCAGGATGGTCTCGATCTCCTGACCTCGTGATCCGCCCGCCTCGGCCTCCCAAAGTGCTGGGATTATAGGCGCAAGCCACCACACCCGGCCTATATGTGACTTTTAAGTCCCTCTCTTACATTATCATAGAAGTTGGTCATATTTCTTAGTATGACCAACTTATTTCTTATTATATATTTTGTATACAATTTCTATTTTGCATTACTGTAATCTTTTCTCCTTATTATATAATCAATGGATTAGGCTTTAGGACTATTTTTTTTTTTAAGATGGAGTCTTGCTCTGTTGCCCAAGCTGGAGTGCAGTAGCGTGATCTTGGCTCACTGCAATCTCTGCCTCCCGAGTTCACGTGATTCTCCCACCTCAGCCTCCTGAGTAGCTGGGATTACAGGTGCACGCCACCATGCCCTGCTAATTTTTGTATTTTTAGTAGAGATGGGGGTTTCACCATGTTGGTTGGCCAGGCTGGTCTCGAGCCCCTGACCGCAGGTGATCCACCTGCCTTGGCCTCCCAAAGTGCTGGGATTACAAGCATGAGCCACTGTGCCCGGCCAGAACTACTGACTTTTGTATATTTAATTTACATTTTGCCTCTGCCTAATTTAAGTTCCTTAATTAGTTCTCATTCTTCATGAATAACACTAATTTCAATATTTATGCTTCTTCTTTTTCATGTGTTCCTGATTTAACTAAAAATTCCAGAATAGGCTGGGCACTGTGGCTCATGCCTATAATCCCAGCACTTTTGGGAGGCTGAGGTGGGTGGATCACTTGAGCCCAGGAGTTCCAGACCAGCCTTGGCAACATGGCGAAACTCCATCCCTACAAAACTAGCTGGTGGTGCTTGCTTGTGATCTCAGCTAATTGGGAGGATGGCCTGAGCTCAGGAGGGGGAGGCTGCAGTGAGCCATGATCACACCACCACATTCCAGTCTGGGAGACAGAGCAGGACCCTATCCCAAGAACAAACAATCTTTAGAATGCTTAAAAATTAAGCAAGAAGGCTGGGCGTAGTGGCTCACGCCTATAATCTCAGCACTTTGGGAGGCCAAGGGGGGTGGATCACTTGAGGTCAGGAATTTGAGACCAGCCTGACCAACATGGCGAAACCACATCTCTACCAAAAATACAAAAAATGAGCTGGGCGTGGTGGCACGTGCCTGTAATCCCAGCTACTTGGGAGGGTGAGGCAGGAGAATCGCTTGAACCTGGGAGGTGGAGGTTGCAGTGAGCCGAGATTGTGCCACTGCACTCCAGTCTGGGTGACAGAGCAAGACTCCATCTTAAAAGAAAGAAAAAAGAAAAAAATTAAGCTAATCAATATGAGTAACAGTAAGAACTATTTCAAAATATCTTAAGTGAAATACATAAGATTATGTTTAGCATTGAATTTTCAACCTTAATAGCTTTTTAAAACACTGTTTTGTGATTATAAGTCTTTCTGAAATGACTTAACATTGCTTTACTAAACAAACAAACAAACAAACAAACAAACAAAAAATCCATTCACATAAAGCAATGAGCCAAAAATACCCATATTAGAAGTGGATACAAATAGATAAGGAAAAGCCGAGCATGGTGGCACAAGGCTGTAGCTCCAGCTACTGGGGAAGCTAAGGCGGGAGGCTTGTTTGGGGACAGGTGTCCAAGGCTGCAGTGTGCTATGATCACACCTGTGAAGAGCCACTGCATTTCAGTCTGGGCAGCACAGTGAGACCCATCTCCTAAAAAAAAAAAAAAAGGCCAGGCCCAATAGCTTATGCCTGTAATCCCAACACTTTGAGGAGGCCAAGGCAAATGGATCGCTTGAGCCCAGGAGTTTGAGACCAGCATGGGCAATATAGGGAGACCTCAACTCTAATAAGTAAATAAAAGAAAGAAAAAGATTAAGAAAAAAGAAAGAAAGAAAACAAAGAATAAAAGGTATGGATAACCATTTAAAATTATGAGACTGGCTGGCTGAAAAGCAGAATTTTAATAAATAAAATAATCCTTTAAGAAGCTTATTAAAATACAAATCCTCAGGCTCCAGGTATTCTGATGTATAAGTCTCAGGATTTAAATTTTTAAGAAGCAACCCAGATGATTCAGCTGTGGGTGGCCTACATTGAGAACTACTACTCTCCATCCTGTGGGGATGTTAGGGAAAATGTAACAGCATAATACACAGTTTTTTTCAGATGATATTTCCAATTCATCTTGGATAGCTCAACTTTAATGGTGAGTCTGAGCCTAATTTGATATATTTAAGTGTTACATACAAGTTATATAATTTCTTTGCAAAAAAAGTCCAACTGAGAGAATGCTCAACTTTTTAGTTTCATGATCTAAGAACTGTAATAAGTCTAAATAGTGAGCGTCATTCAATAATATATTCATTGCAATACACCAATTTGGAGAAAACTTTTACAAGCTGCAAAAGCTCTTACATTCAGAAAAAGAGAAAAACCACTATAGAAGTTTAGAATGGAAATATTTTAGGATGAGATAGCTTACCTTGAGATAACTGTGTTTTTAGAGATCTTGAATCCTGTGTAAAGGCAGAACCAACCGCACTACTTTGGGGTAAGGTACCACTGTTTGATGTTTCTGTTCCAAAGGACGTCAAAGAGTTTCCAGCTTCAAGAGATTTTTTTAAATGATAAAAAAATTTTAAAAAATGTTTTACATTTTTCAATGATATAAAGTAATGTAGCATTTTAATGATGGTAATTGCCTATTTCTCCCCCCAAAATCTGTACAAATTAATAATCTTGGAAATTGAAGTGTACTGAATAGTTTGGGAATTCTATGGCAATATGGGGGGCAGGGTGGGGGAGCCAATATACTGTCCACTATCCTTGGATGCAAGCTATGTTTATAACACATGGAATACTGTCCCAGGCAGATATGCAGATGGGACAGCAAGGACCCATATCAGCTAGAGAAGTAGCAGAAATGGTACATTCAACACCAACATTAAGGTTCAATGATTCTAATACTAAGTATCTGGACAAATAGCCAAATTAGCAGACAGGTTTACAAGGAGCTTTTTCAGCATTTCCAAGGCAACAGACTCTGGTTTCAAGGCTTCCCCTTAAGATGGGACTGTGAGGCTGCATTCTGCCTAAAGCAGCTGCAAAAAGTTCTGGCAATATGAGTAACAAAGTCCCTAGAAAGGGCCCAATTCTCTGCCATACTAGGTTATATCAAATTTCTTTAAGTTTCTACAGTACTTAGGGATCATTCACTTTTGATATACTGTGCTCTCTCCTTAGTATTTCATCTGTGCAGGTTTTCACTATATTTCAACAGCACCTCCCCGCTCCACAACCTCTAAATCCAACCTAAAGATGGTAGTCAGAGTGACTTTTTACAAAATATAAATGTAATCACACTACTATCGTGCTTTAGACCTTCTGATGGCTTCCCCTCAAGATAAAAGTTCAAACTATTTACTTCAGTTAATAAAACCTACCTCTTCTCTCATCATTTTCTATACTTTCACCAGTCTAGCCCACAGCAGAAGTTTATCCTTCTGCTCTTAAAACACATGAAGATTACAATCATGCCCCTTGCAATCTGCTCATTTTCAGGCTCCAGTTCCTTCAACCATAACTCACTTCACATGGTCTTTATAACACTCTCCCCTTCCTTTCTTGGACTCCTAATTTAATGAATTCTATTTGTTCTTATCCCTCTTAAAAATGTGGCTTCAGGGCCAGGTGCAGTGGCTCACACTCGTAATCCCAGCACTTTGGGAGGCCGAGGTGGGCAGATCACGAGGTCAAGAGTTCAAGACCAGCCTGACCAATATGGTGAAACCTCATCTCTACAAAAATTCAAAAATTAGCCGGGCGTGGTGGTGCACGCCTGTAGTCCCAGCACTCGGGAGGCTGAGGCAGGATGATTGCTTGAACCTGGGAGGCAGGGGTTGCAGTGAGCCAAGATTGGGCCACTGCGCTCCAGCCTGGGCAACAGAGTGAGACTCTGTCTCAAAAAAAAATAAAAAAAGTGGCTTCAGAAAACAGCACAGTATCTTAGCATCTTAGACAAGGGGAGCTAGTGGGACTCCCTTGAAGGTGAAATCCAGTCTGGCTAGAGCTCCAGTAAGCTCAGGAGAAGCCTAACACAACTACCCATAATATCCCAGAAATGTAGGGACTGGTGCTTTCAAGAATTCTGTAGGGAGTAGAACCCATCCAGTTATTTCTAGTATTCTTAGGCGATGACCAAGACATCAGCCACTTTGAGATGTATGTTTCCATCTCCATGCTGCTCTGTGTTTCCTCACCTGGCTTGGCCTCCCATTGCTTGTCCTCTGGATTACGCATTCAATGGTTAGAGCAAATCTCTTACGTGAGTTCCTGATCATGACACATACCCCTCCCTGTACTCCAATTCTACTACCAATTTATGTCTATAATCTATTTCAAATTATTTTTAATTTATAGTTAAAGCCAGGTGTCAAGTTTTATTTTTTCCACAGATAACCAGCTGCTGCAACACCCCTTATTATAACAATGTCTTTTCTCTCCATTGAACTGTCTTGTTACTCTGTTGTAAGTATTTGAGTGGGTCTATTTCTGGATTCTCTATTCTTTATTCCTGGTCTGTTAATGTGGTAAGTTACAATGGATTTTCAAATGTTGCAGCTTCCCAGTCCTGAGATAAATCTTTGTCATTATATACAATCCTTCTTCTGAAGTGCTGGTTTCTACTTCTAATGAACATTCTTACATTGATGTTCATGGGAGACAGTGATCTATAATTGTCTTGTAACAATCTAGTCATAGTTGGTATTTCAGTTATTTGGCTTTGGTTATAGGGTCAGCAAATATTTCCTCTTCTTCTATTCTCTGAACTTTCTTTTTCTCTTTTTGAGATGGAGTCTTGCTCTGTCGCCAGGCTGGAGTGCAGTGGCGTGATCTTGGCTCACTGTAACCTCCGGCTCCTTGGCTCAAGCGATTCTCCTGCCTCAGCCTCCCAAGTAGCTGGGATTACAGGTGCACGCCACCATGTCCAACTCATTTTTTTTTTTTTTTTTTTTTTGTATTTTTAGTAGAGACGGGGTTTCTCCATGTTGGCTGGGCGGGTCTCCATCTCCTGACCTCGTGATCCGCCCACCTCGGCCTCCTAAAGTGCTAGGAATACAGGTGTGAGCTACCGTACCCAGCCTTTTTTTCCTTTTTAAGAGACAGGGTTTTTGCTCTGTTGCCTTGGCTGGAGTGCAGTGGCACGATCATGGCTCACTGCAGCCTTGAACTCCTGGGCTCAAGAGATCCTCCCGCCTCAGCCTCCCGAGTTACTGGGACTACAGGCATGTATCATGGTGCATAGCTGTCTGAGTTTGTGTAAGATTAGTAAAAATTATTTCTTCCCTAAATGTTTGGTAGAAAGTAACAGTAAACAGTCTAGAATTTTCTTTCTGGGTGATTTGAAATTACTGTTGCAATTTCATTAAAAGATACAGAGATAACTGAGATTTTATTTCCTCTTGTGTTGGTTTATTATTTTTCAAGAAATTTGTCCACTTCATTTAAACTATCACATTTGCTGACACAAAGCAATTCATATATTCCCATATTATTCTTTTAAGGTCTACACTGATGTCTAGTCTTTCTTTTTTTTTTTTTTTTTTTTTTTTTGAGACGGAGTCTCGCTCTGTCGCCCAGGCTGGAGTGCAGTGGCGCGATCTCGGCTCACTGCAAGCTCTACCTCCCGGGTTCACGCCATTCTCCCGCCTCAGCCTCCGAGTAGCTGGGACTACAGGCGCCCGCCACCACGCCCGGCTAGTTTTTTGTATTTTTAGTAGAGACGGGGTTTCACCATGTTAGCCAGGATGGTCTCGATCTCCTGACCTCGTGATCCACCCGCCTCGGCCTCCCAAAGTGCTGAGATTACTGGCTTGAGCCACCGCGCCCGGCCTGATGTCTAGTCTTTCATTCCTGGTATTGGCAACTTGCTTGGTTCTTCTTTCTTCCCTTAATCAGTTTTGTTAGGGGCTTATCAATCTTATAAAATAAATAAATAAATAAAAAAACCCACCCCAAAGAAACTCGTCTTTGCTGATATATAATCTATTTCTATTTCACTGATTTCTGCTCTTATCTTTTTATTTTCTTCCCCCTCTACTACTTTTGGAATAATTTTCTTTCACTTTTTTCCTAGCTGTCCCCTGATGTCCTCACCAACTGTTTTTAGAGACATGGTCTCACTCTGTCACCCAGGCTAGAATGCAATGGCACGATTACAGTTCACTGCAGCCTTGAACTGCTGGGCTCAAGGAATCCTCCCACCTCAGTCTCCCAAGTAGTTGGGACTACAGGCATTTACCACCATGCCCAGCTAACCATTTTTCCTAGCTTTGTTTTTTTTTTTTTTTTTTTTTTTTTTGGTGAGACAGAGTCTTGCTCTGTCGTCTAGGCTGGAGTTCAACAGTGCGACCTCGGCTCACTGCAACCTCCACCTCCGGGTTCAAGCGATTCTCCCGCCTCAGCCTCCTGAGTAGCTGGGATTACAGGCACCTGCCATCATACCTGGCTAATTTTTGTATTTTTGTAGAGATGAGGTTTCACAATGTTGGTCAGGCTGGTCTCGAACTCCTGACCTTAGGTAATCTGCCCGCCTTGACCTCCCAAAGTGCTGGGATTACAGGTGGGAGACACCACACCTGGCCCTTTCCTAGCTTCTTAAACTGGTAGCTTAGAGCACTGACTTTTAAAATTCTTATTTTCTTTTTCTTTTTATTTGAGACAGTCTTGCTCTGTCACCCAGGCTGGAGTGCAGTGACGCCATCTCGGCCCACTGCAACCTCTTCCTCCCCAGCTCAACCAATTCTCCTGCCTCCGCCTCCCAAGAAGCTGGGACTACAGGTGCATGCCAACGTGCCTGAGTAATTTTTGTATTTTTAGTAGAGACAGGTTTTTACCACATTGGCCAGGCTGGTCTCGAACTCCTGACCTCAAGTGACCCGCCCACCTCAGCCTCCCAAAGTGCTGGGATCATGGGCATGAGCCACTGTGCTATGAAAGTTTTCCTAAACACAGTTTTAGCTACACCTACAAACTTTCTGGTTATTAAATTAAAAATACATTATTTTAAAAGTATATATATTTTTTTAGAGACAAGGTCTAGCTCTGTCGCCTTTTCTGGAGTGCAGTGGCAGAATCACAGCTCACTGCAGTCTTGAATTCCTGGGCTCAAGCAAGTCTCCCACCTCAGCCTCCTGAGTGCTGTGACTACAGGTATGTACAACCATACCCAGCTAATGAAAAATTTTTTTTTTGTAGTGACAAGGTCTCCCTATGTTCCCCAGGCTGGTCTTGAACTCCTGGCCTCAAGTGATCCTCCCACCTTGGCCACCCAAAGTTCTGGGATTACAGGTGTATGCTATCACACCTGGCCTAGATTAAAAATATTCTCTAATCTCCCTTTAAATTTTCCTTTGATCTATTAGTGACTAACAAGTTTACTTGATATCAAATTATCTGAGGATTTTTCAAGTTACCTTTATTAATTTCAAGTTTATTTTGTGATTTAAGAATGTACCATGTATGATTTTATTCCTTTTGGAATTTAGTGTGACTTATTTTATGATCCAGTATTTGATCTATATTGCTGAGCAATATAGATCAAAACAATATTCTGCAATTGTTGGGTACACTGTATTATAAAGTTACACATTTAGGACTGTTGTAGCTTCCTGATGAATTGATCCTTACCTTTATGAAGAACCAACCCCCGCCCCTGCTTTATCTCTGGAAGTAATTCTGATCTTTAAGCTCCTTTGTTTGATATTAATGTATGTTTTCTTGTTATTGGTGTTTGCATGGTATACCTTTTCTATTCTTTCACTTTCAGTGCATTTCTTATAAACATAATATAGTTGGGCCTTGTCTCTTTTTTTTTAAATTCAGTCTGACACTCTCTGCCTTTTAATTGAAATGTTTAATCCCTTCAACGTTTTATCAAAGTAGATCTTTAACAATCTTTTTTTTTCCCTTTTTGAGGCAGGGTCTCACTCTGTCGCTCAGGCTGGAGTGCAGTGGCATGATCTTGACTCACTGCAACCTTTGCTTCCTGGGTTCCAGGGATTCTCCGGCCTCAGCCTCCTGAGTAGCTGGGATTACAGGTGCACGCCACCATGCCCAGCTCATTTTTTTGTATTTTTAGTAGAGACAGGCTTTCACCGTGTTGGCCAGGCTGCTCTTGAACTCCTGACCTCAAATGATTCACCCGTCTCAGCCTCCCAAAGTGTTGGGATTACAGGCGTGAGCCACTGTGCCTGGTCTGATCTTTAACAATCCTTAGTTTAACATCCATAATGGTTGAAACACCCCCTGACTTTATGCTAACTGTAAAGTTCATAAGCATCTCTTCAAGCTTCATCACTCGGTGATTAAAAATTAGTCTATACAAACACTGGAGCCCTAAGAGAACCATCCTCCAATATGGTTTGGCTATTTCATCAACTAAAATGTACCTACTGATGGTCTATTCAGCCAATATTCCTCCATCTGGCACATAAGATTATGAGACTTAAACAGCATGCCACGACATGCTAGTCAACCTGTCTCAATTATTTGAGAACAACCAGCTGACCTTATCAATTGGAGTAAAATATAACAGAAAAAATATCTAATTGCTCCATGTTTCTTCATTTTAATCCTTGCTATAGAATTACTTTAGATAGTTGGTCAATCTATACCTTTCACTGTTTCTATTAATCCTTTTTCTAACTGCAGCAGCAAGCTCTTGCCACTGTGCAGTGGTAACATAGGGGAATACTGTTTTGATGCTTCATTTATTGTGAGATGTTTAATTTTTCCGAGAGTTCAGAAATTAAGGCCAGTAATGATCTAATCTCTTATACATAAGAATTATTTTTGCATCAGCTTTAAGAAAGGTGCTTTATTTCTACCTAGTATATTATTCTTCTCAATGTATGAGAGTATATATTCTTCATAGACTTGCCAAAAGAGTATGTATATAATGAAGCTTTTGAGTTTTTGCCAAACTGATAGTGAGAAATCGTGTCTTAGTGTAGATTTAATTTGTATGTTTTTCACTATAAACAAGGTGATTTTTTTTTTTTTTTTTTTTTTTTTTGAGACACAGTCTGGCTCTATTTCCCAAGCTGGAGTGCAGGGGTGCGCTCTTGGCTCACTGCAACCTCTACCTCTCAGGCTCAAGCAATCCTCCCACCTCAGCCTCTGGAGGAGCAGGGATTACAGGAGTGTGCCACTATGCTTGCCTAATTTTTTTTTTTTTTTGGTAGAGATAGGGTTTAGCCATGTTGCCCCCAGGCTGGTCTCCAACTCCTGAGCTCAAGCAATCCTCCCGCCATGGCCTCCCAAAGTGCTAAGGACTTTGTACTCCAGCCCGGGAGACAGAGTCTCAAAAACAAAACAAAACAAAAACCAAACCAACCAACCAAACAAATGAAAAACAAACAAACAAACAAAAAAACTTATTAAAAAGCAATAATAAGGGTGGGCATGGTGGTTCCCAACACTTTGGGAGGCGGAGGCAGGCAGACTGAGCCCAGGAGTTCAAGATCAGCCTGGATAACATGCTGAAATGCTGTCTTTACAAAATATACAAAAATTAGCCAGGTATGATGGCACATGCCTGTAGTCCCAGCTACCAGGGAGGTTGAGGTGGGAGGACTGCTTGAGCCCAGGAGGTCTAGGTTGCAGTGAGCCATGGTTGTGCCACTGAACTCCAGCCTAGGTGACAGAACGAGACCCTGTCTCAAAAAATAAATAAAAATAAAAAGCAATAGTAATAACACGAAAACGTAAACATATAAAATTTTCTCATCAAATAGCAATAGTGTGATCCAGATTCATTTAAATTTCCTTTTAAAATCAGAATACTAGGAACCAAAAATGAAAAGAGGCCTAGCTTAAAATCTGGTTTACTTTGTGCCAACAAAAGCTAAATTTGGCCGGGCACGGTGGCTCACACCTGTAATCCTGGTACTTTGGGAGGCTGAGGTGGGCGGATCACGAGGTCAGGATTTTGAGACCAGCCTGACCAACGAGGTGAAACCCTGTCTCTACTGAAAATACAAAAATTAGCCAGGTGTGGTGGTGCATGCCTGTAATCCCAGCTACTCAGGAGGCTGAGGCAGGAGAGTCGCTTGAATCTGGGAGGAGGAGGTTGCAGTGAGCCGAGATCACACCACTGCACTCTAGCCTGGGAGACAGAGCAAGACGTCGTCTCAAAAACCAAGCTAAATTTGAGTCAATTCCTTTTCTGAAAAACATCTGTCACCTTGACCAATGCCACAGCTTTCCTCTTCCTGATTTGGTAACTTGTAACACTTAGTTTTCTAATTAGCCACTCCACAAATTATCCTAACCATATGGAAATCAATTAATCAAAAATAATCTGACCCTGCACAAATTATTCTACTGACATGGAAAACACCAGTAAAATCTTCTACTTTTGTGACACCCAAATAATAAAACAACAACCCACAATAATATTAAAATTAGATCAAAATATTTATAAAAAGCATTTCACAGCCGGGCGCGGTGGCTCAAGCCTGTAATCCCAGCACTTTGGGAGGCTGAGACGGGCGGATCATGAGGTCAGGAGATCGAGACCATCCTGGCTAACACGGTGAAACCCCATCTCTGTTAAGAAATACAAAAAAAAAAAAAAAACTAGCCGGGCGAGGTGGCGGGCGCCTGTAGTCCCAGCTACTCGGGAGGCTGAGGCCGGAGAATGGCGTGAACCCGGGAGGCGGAGCTTGCAGTGAGCTGAGATCCGGCCACTGCACTCCAGCCTGGGCGACAGAGCGAGACTCCGTCTCAAAAAAAAAAAAAAAATACAAAAAACTAGCCGGTTGAGGTGGTGGGTGCCTGTAGTCCCAGCTACTTGGGAGGCTGAGGCAGGAGAATGGCATAAACCCAGGAGGCGGAGCTTGCAGTGAGCTGAGATTCGACCACTGCACTCCAGCCTAGGCGGCGACAGAGCGAGACTCCGTCTCAAAAAAAAAAAAAAAAAAAAAGAAAGCATTTCACAACCACAAAATACTCTGACTAGAGAGTAAACCTTGAAGAATGGCAGAAGCAGTAGTTACTATATAGATACTATGTGCTTGATCCTGCTCAAATTTTTGAACATAATTAGTTACATAAACTTCATGGTAACATAAGAAGTACAATGATGATCTCAAAGTCAGTTAACTATTTAATTTAGTCAAAGAAGCCTCAAAAAGGATAATACAATTTGCAATCATTCCTTATTTGAATCCCCAGGAAAGGACTCTTAAGTTATAGTTAACACACAGTATATCTTGATTTAACATGAGTAACATTGATCTTACTACTGGATTTGGAAATTTATGGACCAAAGTTACACTATTTCACCTAAAATAAGTCTAAAAGGAATTAATTTTTAATTCTGAAAAATGTCAAACCTATGTTAAAATTGAAGGAGTACAGAGAATATCAATATATTCCTCACCTAGATTCATCAACTGCTAACATCTAACCAAACCCACTCTGCTTCTCCATCTTTATACCTTAATATGCACATTTTTCTTTTGTTTAGAGAGGCTAAAATCAATTTGGTTCTTTACTTTTAAATACTTCAAAACCACCTCCCCCAAACAAAAACACTCTCCCATATGATTAACCAGAAAATGAACAGTAATAACAACATCCAACAATTAGTCCATACTCAAAAGTTCCTTAGCAGTCCCTAAAATGTTCTTCACACCAACTTTTTCTTTAAGTTTTCTTTTTCTCCCCTGCAGGAAACAAACACGCCAACTTTTTAAAAGCCCAGGATTCGATTCTATATTACATTTGGATGTTACGTCTCTTCAGTCTTTGCCAGCCTAAAACAGTTCTGCTGCCTCTCTCCATTCTTTGTAATATTGAATCTTTTGAAGAGTGTGGATAACTGTCTTGCAAAACAACCCACCTTCTGGATATATATGCCCATTTCTTCAAAATTAGATTCTGCATATTCAGCAAGAACCCCACAAAAGTGATATTATGTTTTGCCCCCCACCCCAATAATCGCAACAGGAGACACATAATTGTTTATGGCAATGCTAAACTTGAGCACTTGACGAAGTTGGTAACCACCAGATGTCTGTGTTACAAGGGTACATTTTTCCCCCTTTGTAAACTGTGGGATGATACTTTAAGATCATCTTAATATCCTGTCCTAACACCTTTCACCCAATGACTTCAACATCTAATGATAATCCTTGGTAACTATTATACTGAGATTAGAAAATGGCAATTTTCTTTATCAATTTTATTTACCACTCCTTCTACTTATTAGCAGACATCTTTATGTGAAAAAAGTAGATCTTTTCCTTTGTTTTTCAATGGGCCCTGGTTCCTTTTAGTGGGGAGTGGTATTTAGAAACTGAGTCTACATGTGTTCTTTGCTACTGGGTTTCCATTGTTTCTAGGTCCTTTCTATGAACAGAGCTAGGAACTCACCAGTTTTTAAAAAATGGGTCCATACTCATACCATCTATTTACATTCAGCATCACAGGGTTCTTTCTCACCTTTCCCATTCCATATTTATATCTCCCTTCTCCATGGTAAAAACACTATTTCCCAATATAAGTATTTTATTCATTTGCCCTATTCTATAATACATACAAAACAGTTTAAGAATTAACACCTGGCTGGGTGCAGTGGCTCACACCTGTAATCCCAGCACTTTTGGAGCCCAAGGTGGGCAGATCACTCGATGTCAGAAGTTTGAGACCAGCCTGGACAACAGGGGAAAACCCTGTCTCTACAAAAAATACAAAAAAAAAAAAAAAAGAAATCTAGCTGGGAGTGGTGGTGCACGCCTATAATCTCAGATACTTGGGAGGTTGAGGTGGGAGGATGGCTTGGGCCTGGGAGGCAGAGGTTGTAGTGAGTCGGGATCGTGCCACTACACACCAGCCTGGGTGTGAGCCAGACATTATCTCCAAAAAAAAAGAAAACACACAAAAAAAAACCAAAAACCAAAAACACCAATAATACAAATCAAAGTCAAGTTTTCTAAATAGTTCTATTTGTTGTTAGAATATATCCTACTAAGCGCGTAAAAGTCATCTGAATTATTTTTTCTTCTGTGTGATTATCAATTTAATATGTAATAGCATCTGTGGTTTCTCTGTTCATATTCATTCAGTTTTATCTATTTTTTTTTAGACGGAGTTTCGCTGTTGTGGCCCAGACTAGAGTGCAATGGCACGATCTCAGCTCATTGCAACCTCTGCCTCCTGGGTTTCAAGCGATTCTCCTACCTCAGCCTCCCGAGTAGCTGGGATTACAGGCATGCACCACCACGTCCAGCTAATTCTGTATTTTTAGTAGAGGTGCGGTTTCTCCATGTTGGCCAGGCTGGTCTCGAACTCCCTACTTCAGGTGATCTATCCGCCTTAGTCTCCCAAAGTGCTGGCATTACAGGCGTGAGCCACCGCGCCCAGCTCATTCAGTTTTAGTTTGCTTTTTTTGCCGTTCTTTTTTATTTTGTGAATAAGTAAAACATTTAAATGCTTAAGTCACACCTGTATAAAAAGTATATTCACTGGAAGGAATTTAATAATTTTAACAAAACTTGTTAGCATATTAATGAGTGTCAAGATACACCTGAAACTAAATTTGTGGTGCAGTGAAAGAGTAAACTGATAATATAATTATTTCAAAGAAATTTAAAAAGATTAGGGGCAAAAGCTTGAGATTTAAAGTTGCTTTTTTTTTTTTTTTAAAGCTGTTCTTTACCGTGGGAATAAAGGTGTACTTAAACACTAAAATGCACAGCTATAAAAACAAAACAACACTGAGCTAATCTGATTACATCCAGCTTTTGAACTCAATAGCCCTTGACCCTCCAGCCGTAAGTAAGCCTGTCATTCGCTCAGTCCTGCTATACATTCTCATTAGTTTTGTTTCAAACCCAGTGTTACAGAAACAAAACACCAAGCCCTCAATCATGCTATGCGTATCTTTATGTGTGCATGTCTTATGTATGTTTAAAATAAACGTTTTAGGCCAGGCTTGGTGGCACATGCCTGTAATCCCAGCACTTTGGGAGGCTGAAGTGGGTGGATCACTTGAGGTCAGGAGTTCGAGACCAGCTTGGCCAACATGGTGAAACCCCATCTCTACTAAAAATACAAAAAAATTAGCCGGGAGTGGTGGTGCACACCGGTAATCCCAGCTACTCAGGAGGCTGAGGCAGGAGCACTGCTTAAACCTGGGAGATGGAGGTTGCAGTTAGTGGAGATCATGCCACTGTACTCCAGCCTGGGCAACAGAGTGAGACTCTGCCTCAAAAAAAAAAAAGAAAAAAAAAATTTGATTAATTAAAATCCAGGCCAGGCACAGGGGCTCACCTGAGGTCAGGAGTTCAAGATCAGCCTGGTCAACATGGTGAAACCCCACCTCTACTGAAAATACAAAAATTAGCTAGGTGTGGTGATACATACTGTAATCCCAGCTATTTGTGAGGCTAAGGCACGAGAATTGCTTAAACCCAGGAGGCGGAGGTTATAGTGAGCCAAGATAGTGCCACTGGACTTCAGCCTGAGTGACAGAGTGAGACTTTGTCTTAAAAAAAAAAAAAAAAATCCAATTACCAATAAGATTTGGTAGATACTAGATATACCCAGGTGTAAAAAAAATGTTACCTCGTGAAAACTGACTTTTAAACACCCACTAATATCATTAAGAATATTAAATAAAGGCTTTAAGATATCATCAAAATATGTTCTGAATGCCATAAAACAAAGTTACAAAAGGAAACATCAAACAACATTTCTAAAAGTTTGTGTTGAGTTTCTATAAACTCAAAGAAAGGAAGAATACAAAAACAAACAAAAAAATAAAAGAAAAAGAAAACATACCAACACCAACAGCACCAAACTGCTGCCCAACTAAGGAACTTGGACTGAACTGACTGTATGTGGGCATCCTGCCGAAAGGCCCGTAAGAACCCATGGACTGGAATGAAGAAGTCGATGAGCCTAGTGAGGACTGAAGGAAAATCATGAGTTATCTTTCCAAGCTCTAAGCAACATGTATATAATGAAAAAAATTTCCAGATTTTTACACTTTTAAGAAAACTATTAAAACTACTAAATATAAAACAAATTACAATATGCACTTAACATTAAAATAGCCAAACGACCTTCTGATTTCAATATTTGTCTATAATGTGCCAATTATACTCAATGTAACTTACGAATACTTTTTCTACACTAAACTCCCCATTTAAGAGTTTTATAGATTGAGGAAAGAAAGTTACTTAAGTACAGTAACTTTGCTTAAAGAAAAATATGAGAAAAATCACACTTAGTAATAATGGGTTTTAGTCTGATGCTGATATAAATCTCACATGTGATTTCACTCTTATTTTCAATCATTTGAGGCCTACTATTATATTCACATGAAAGAGATGCAGAAACAAACATATCCCACATAAAACCATTTACATGTTTACTTATAGTTAATATTAAGTGGAGGAACATTTTATAAAAACTTTAACTTAAATCTAAAGCATATAAAATACATAACATATACTAATACATGTACTTCATATATTATCTTATTATAAACTGTTTCATAATATAAACATGAAGTATATTAAAGGCTACCAGGACATACATTCACTGATAGCAGGACCTTTTCATTGTGTTCACTACTAGTGTTAAGCACATGCCAGACACTCTGTAAATACTACGGAATGAACGAATAAGAAGATCAAGTAGAAGTTTGTGATGACTGGAAGAAGTTACTCAACACCATTTTCACATGCACTCTCTTAGTTTTTCTCCTTCTATAAAACTGATTACTCAAATAACTGGTTTCCTGGAGAATTATCGAAAGCCATATAAAAGAGACAGTAAGGTAACACCAGTGTTTGGTGTAGGGAGCTATCTCTATTAAGAAAGTGTCTCTTCCTTCTCCATTTAAAGAGATTTACATTTTCGGCCAGGCACGGTGGCTCACGCCTGTAATCCCAGCACTTTGGGAGGCTGAGGCGGGTGGATCACGAGGTCAGGAGATCGAGACCATCCTGGCTAACACGGTGAAACCCCATCTCTACTAAAAATATAAAAAATTAGCCGGGCATGGTGGCAGGCGCCTGTAGTCCCAGCTACTTGGGAGGCTGAAGCAGGAGAATGGCATGAACCCGGGAGGCAGAGCTTGCAGTGAGCCGAGATCGCGCCACTGCACTGCAACCTGGGCAACAGAGCAAAACTCTATCTCAAAAAAAAAGTAAATAAATAAAATAAAGAGATTTACATTTTCTCCGATTCTTTCAGGTTTCCTTTCACCAAAATAAGACTTAACAAAGGTAGGGGTAGATGATTAAAAAGTTTAAATTGGGAGATTTAAGAGTTGACCTAAATATGTTAAAATACATTTATGTTTGTGTTTTCTTATTATATAACATTGTGGGCCAGGCACAGTGGCTCATGCCTGTAATCCCAGCACTTTGGGAGGCTGAGGTGGGCGGATCACCTGAGGTCAGGAGTTTGAGACCAGGCTGGCCAACATGGTGAAACCTCATCTCTACTAAAAATACAAGAATTAGCCGGGCGTGGTGGTGCATGCCTGTAGTCCCAGCTACTCAGGAGGCTGAGGCAGAAGAATCGCTTGAACCAGGGAGGCGGAGGTTGCAGTAAGCCGAGTTCGCGCCACTGTACTCCAATGACTGTTTCAAAAAAAAAAGGAAGAAAAAAAAACCCCCAGCATTGCATATCGTAACATATGCAGAACAATGTGATTTCGCTTTTTGTTCCCCATTAAGCCTAATAATCTTACCTAAGAGTAGCTGTTATTGCCCTGGTTTGCAATATAAACCATATCTCAATAGCATGGTAGCACGGATTCTAGATTCTAAAGCAGGCTGCCTGGATCTGTTCAAATAGTGACTCTACCTGAATTTCCTCACTTGTTAAAAGTGAGAATAATTATGGTACCAACCTCAGAGGGTGTCTTATATGTACACCACTTCCACAGCGTAGCCTTCAAGGTTAGCTACTGCAATTGTTGTTGACATTAGAAAATATTTCATAACAAATTCTTCAGCTGTTTCTTATCTTAGTTCTAATTTATGATTAGAGAAAAACCTAGATGAGAACATTATCCAGTAATTTCAGGTATCCAGGTAACTTGAAAATGATAAGCTACATGAACATTCAACTGGAGAGAAAAAAGCCAAGGCTATCCCTGTGTGGAGTTTACCTGTATTCCAAGACAAATTTACCATCAGTTACCTGAACGATAGCTGGGTCTTGAGGCAAAGAACACTGTGGTTTTGGTGGCTCACAAACAGTAAGGTCTTTAATGTCACTCCCACGGAATATAATGTATTCAAAGACTTCATCTCGAGGTGGTATTGGACGATCTGTCGGTCTGTCTTCTGTACCAAAGGATCGAACTGGCAAGAAAACAAAGGATATGAGATGTGTGACTACTCATTACATTCAGGTAGTACCCCAGATTCTAAGTGTTGTATTTCAAGTACTAAGCAGTAGTTCCGAAATGTCTGAGAAAGTATTCATTAATCTATAGCTAAATAATTTTTTTTTTTTTTTTTTTTTTTTTTTTTTTGAGACGGAGTCTCGCTCTGTAGCCCAGGCTGGAGTGCAGTGGCCGGATCTCAGCTCACTGCAAGCTCCGCCTCCCGGGTTCACGCCATTCTCCGGCCTCAGCCTCCCGAGTAGCTGGGACTACAGGCGCCCGCCACCTCGCCCGGCTATTTTTTGTATTTCTTAGTAGAGACGGGGTTTCACCGTGTTAGCCAGGATGGTCTCGATCTCCTGACCTCGTGATCCGCCCATCTCGGCCTCCCAAAGTGCTGGGATTACAGGCTTGAGCCACCGCGCCCGGCCAGCTAAATAATTTTTTTAAAAGAGGAAAATAGAGTGGGTTTTGCCTGAAGTTAAATATACGCAATATAAAAGACTATCAGTATTACGAGGTTGTGCTCCTCTTATATTTTTATTTATTTGTATCTTTAGTGGTTGTAGTGAGGTGTTAAAATGTCCTTTCTTTATTTATTTATTGATGAGCCTGGGTCTCTGTATCCCAGGCTGGAGTGCAGTGGTGTGGTCACGGCTTCCTGCAGCCTCCGTTTCCCGGGCTCAGGCAATCCTTCCATCTCAACATCCCGTGTAGCTAGGACCACAGGTATGTGCCACTAAGCCCAGCTAATTTTTTTTATTTTTTAGTAGAGATGAGGTTTTGCTATTTTGCACAGGCTGGTCTTGAACTCCTGGCCTCAAGAGATCTTCCTGCTTCAGTCTCTCAAAGTGCTGGGATTACAGGCCTGTGCCATTGTGCCTGGAGCACTGTTAATTTATTTTTAATGTTCTCATTCAGCAAAATAAAAATTAGCAACCTATGTCTTTCTTGGGGAGGGATGGGGAGACAAAGATTTTTCCAGTCTACAAAATCTCGAAGTTTGGGTACTGATCTTTGGGACACAGAGAGCAATGAAGGTATTAATATTTACCTTGCTGAGCAGTAAGTCCTCTAGAAGCCAAGCCGAGTAGCTGCCAGCTATTCAGGCCCATGGGACAGCCTGAAATACCCTAGTTACCTAAAATATCTACCATATAATTAAATCTGATTATTTTAACAATGAAGATAGCATTACTCAAAGTTAAACCAGGGACCACCTGCAACACAGTAAGCTGGCTACAAATAAAGATTTCTACTGAATCTTTCTGCTGGGGACAGGGTCCAAAAATCTGCATTTTAAGCCAATTTCTGGCTAGGCACAGTGGCTCACGCCTATAATCCCAGCACTCTGGGAGGTCAAGGTGGGAGGACTGCTTGAGCCCAGGAGTTCAAGACCAGCCCTAGCAACATAGTGATGTCCTGTCTCTACAAAAAATTTAAAAAAAAATTAAAAAAATTAGCCAGGTGTGGTAGTGTACACCTGTAGTCCCAGCTATAAGGAGGCTAAGGTATGAGGGGATCTCTTGAGTCTGGGAGATTGAGGCTGCACTGAACCGTGGCTGTGCTCCTGCACTCCAGCCTAGGTGACAGAACAAGACCCTATTTCAAAATAAATAAATAAAATAACCAAATCCCAAGTTTCTTATAAATACAAAAGTTTCAGGTTCATTGTCCTGGGAGATTTCTGAAAATGTCTGCATCCATAGAGAAGTTCCAAATAGAGAATATGAAACATCATATACTATTCATTTAAAGAGTATCCTAAAGGAAGTAATAAACCCCTTAACATTTTTTTTTTTTTTTTTGAGACGGAGTCTTGCTTTGTCATCCAGGCTGGAGTGCAGTGCCACGACCTCCACTCACTGCAAGCTCCGCTTCCCGGGTTCACACCATTCTCCTGCCTCAGCCTCCTGTGTAGCTGGGACTACAGGCGCCCGCCACCACGCCCGGCTCATTTTTTTAAATGTATTTTTAGTAGACACGGGGTTTCACCGTGTTAGCCAGGATGGTCTCGATCTCCTGACCTCGTGATCCGCCCGTCTCAGCCTCCCAAAGTGCTGGGATTACAGGCGTGAGCCACCGCGCCCGGTCCTTTTATATTTTTATTTTTTGAGATGGAGTCTCACTCTATTGCCCAGGCTGGAGTGCAGTGGCGCGATCTCGGCTCACTGTAACCTCCGCCTCTTGGGTTCAAGCGACTCTCCTGCCTTAGCCTCCCGAGTAGCTGGGATTATAGGCGTGTGCCACCACACCCAGCTAATTTTTGTATTTTTTTTTTTTTAGCGGAGATGGGGTTTCACTATGTTGGTCAGACTGGTCTAGAACTCCTGACCTCAAGTGATCCACCGTGCCTGGCCCCCTTAACATTTTTAATGCATATGCTTTTTTTTTTTTTTTTTTTTTGCAGAACTGATGCAGCGCTAGATTAAGGATGAATGTCAGGCTGGATGCAGTGGCTCATGCCTGTAATTCCAGCACTTTGGGAGGCCGAGGTGGGCAGATCACTTGAGGTCAGGAGTTTGACACCAGCCTCAACAAAATGGTGAAACCCTGTCTCTACTAAAAAATACAAAAAATAATTAGCTGGGCATCTTGGTGTGCACCTGTAGTCCTAGCTGCTCAGGAGGCTGAGGTGAGAGGATTGGCAGAACTCAAGAGGCAGAAATTGCAGTGAGCTGAGCCGAGATGGTGCCCCTGCACTCCAGCCTGGGTGACAGAGCAACAATCTGACTTAAAATAAATAAATAATTAAAAAAGAATATTATTTCAGTGTAAATAATGTCCTACACTCTTATTCTAAAAGTTCTTTCTAGTACTTATGAGACTTCCAGGAAAGATAGTGGCACAGGTAGTTTGGCAGAAGATCCTTCCCTAAAACTAAAGGAAAAAAACAAAAAGGAAGTTAAAATATCCCTAAAATCACGAAAAGTTCTCAAACTCATACCATGAAATTTTATTAAATAGTACAATTAAGGTACAGAATGAGTTAGTTGAAACTGAAAGACCAAGCCCAGAATCCATATGTAAGTATCCCTTGCCCTCTCCTCCCCTGAGAGAAATTTTGACTAGCATCTTCAACTTGCTAAGATGGGGACAGGGACACAGGTGTGATGAGGAAAAAAATGTGGAACGCCCTACCTGAAACTCCCCTTCTCTGGTGGCCAAACAGTACTTTAGCAGGCAGGAGGATTTTATATTTTTACCTTTATCCAAAAGGAACGGTAAGGAGGAGAAAGGACTAATTACAAATAAATCAATCTCACCCCTAACCTCAGTACCATCACAGCGAATAAAGTCTCACGCTTCCAAAGTAGCAGATGAGATCATCCTGAAGCAGAGGGGGCAAGAGTCAAAGGCCCTTCTTCTACAAAACTAGAGAAGCTCTATTAAGCTTCCTAAGGCCTAATAGAGCTTAGCCAGGTGAATTCAGAGTGAAGTAAAAGAGAATCTGCATTTCACGTTTTCGCAAGCAGCAGATACTGAAAGGACCGACTAAGGAAAAAAAGAGTAGAAACATCAGGGAATCAAGACAAATTTTACAGGAAAGATGGAAAGAAGGGAAGAAAAGAGGGAAAGGAGGGAGGCAATGATGGAAGGAAAGAAAAAGGTACATCAAAATAAAGAAAAAAGGCAGGAAAGAAGAGAAGAATCAAAGAGGACACGGTCTTCATTTGCTTATTCTGTTTTTTTCCACTACCAGCGGTTTGCCCTGACAGAGAGGACACAGTCTTCAAAAGGTGGATGAAATACATTCAGTATTAGTATATATCACAGAAAATAGAAGAAATTTTCTGAAAGGACTGCTTCGACATTCACAAGAAAAACAGATAGCATAGACTCTTATGATCAAAACAACATTGAAAGGGTAGCATGCAGAATTAAGGAAAGAAAATTATACAAGATAAATAAAACAGCATAACTAATAAATGCATCAACAGTCAATGCAGTTAAAACCAAATTACTAGAAGACAATAATTTTGAGAAAACGTAAACGAGATGTCATGAAAAAGTAGTACAGCAATAAAAAGGTTAGAGAAAAGATGATAGTTATGAAGATGCAACAGTTAACTACTGCCCCTGAGACAGACAAAAGAATAAGAGAAAATAAAATTAAAGTTATAACAGAATAGAAATGTCTTGACATGAAGGTCTAAATTTCATTAAAAGTTTTCACTGTATTTCCAGGAAAAAAAAAAAAAAAACACATCAGACCACTACAAGCCACAGAGACTTACGTTATGGTATATCAAAATAAAGAATGCAAAAAAAGTGGCATCCAAAGATATGAAATGGACAATAAATTCATTTAAACAAAGATGTGTACATGACAATTTACTATGGTTCTAGAATAGAAATAGTTCTGGAAAAGACTAGAAAGTTACAAAGTGTAACAAACTAAGAACAGTACATCACAACATTTTAACAAAAATTGGGAGATTAAAATGAATGGAGAAAAAGGAAAACTGAACAGACAGTAGTAGTATCTAAACTTACACTTTCATCTCTCATCATGTCAAGTAGGAGTCACTTGACACTTTTTTTTTTTTTTGGTTAGTTGATACTAAGCGAAGGCTTTAAAATTTTTTATTTGAAAGAATTTGTTAAATACTACTATGGGTCTTGGAAATAACCCATAGTAGAATTTAAAACTAAGAGCATACTTTCCAAAATATGGTATGAAGAAAAACTCTATCATATGGCAAATGAAGCAAACTGAAAAAGCATGAAAACAGAAATCACAGAATAAGAATGATTTGCACACACCAAGAGTTTGAGAAACATGCTCTAATGATGGAGGCTGGCTTAATAAGATTTGGGGTTTTCAGTGCAATCAAGTTCTTGTAGTATTGTGAAGAACAAATTCCACAAGACAGATTAGAAGGGCACATATGGCTAGAAGATACTGTTACAGAACAAATGAGAAGTCTGGAAGGTTAAAACTTGAGCATTAAGAGTAGAGAGGAAGGAGGCATGACAAGCATAGAAAAGGTAAAGAACTACCAACTATTCTACTACAACACATACGTTAGCTCATATGCAATCAGTAAATAAGGGAATTATGTCAGTACATTCAGAAATCACATTGGTTCATTTCCAGTTTTCCCTAAAATGTTATTTAGTTTTTGCATTTGCAGGTAACAACAGTTAAATACACCTAGCCATGCGTAGTGCCATCACTTCTGGTTACCTTTACTGTTTTTAAAGGGAAAGTTATAAATTTACCGAATTATTTGTTTAAAAATTTTAACTTATCTTTAAGCACACTAGTATGTTTTATTAGGTTTACATTAGTGCTTAAATTACAAAGATGCACAGATTTCAAATGGTCTGCTCCTAATCCTAGTTTTCCCATAAACCCCATTCTTCTTAGTGCAGGAAGGCATACCTCAGATTACAGCACAAATGCCTTTGCCTGGCTGGCAAAATCTGAATTATGTTCTAATTATTATTATTTTTTTCATTCATAACACGTAGTACTTTGAGAAAGAACATTTTTCCTCTATTATTCATTTTGGGATTCTACAGCAACTACACATTCCAATGTAAATACCCACAGGTAATGTGACTAGAGCTTTAAGCTGAACATAGGTGCTGTATGTCATTGCATTTCATCCCGTTTCTTTCAAATACTTACTGGGCACCACCTGTCCCAGGTCCTATGCTAGATGCTAGGGAAACCAGTTCCTATTCTCAAGGAGCTCAATCTATTTGCTTACTTGGATGTGATGTCACTGAATTGGATTTGAAGGTCCACTAAACACTCAATACCACTTGCAATGCCTCTAATAAGTACTACTATTGGTTTCTCAACATCCTAATCTCTGAAGCTAACACAGCATTAGGCTTCAGATTAAGCCATAATACTACTATTAAGTCAAAATGTAGCTGAATAGATACTGATCTGATTCTGGGATATTTGGGGGATTATCATGAATTAATGAAAATAATAATTCAGCAGGCTTAGAATATTTAAGTAATATTAGGCAGGCATGATATTTATGTCCTCACTCTCAGGGAACTTATAGTCTGGCAAGTGTGCTAAGCACTACACTGGAAAGAAAGCACACAATATAGTTTGCTAGGGCTGCCAAAACAAAGTACCAGAGATTATATTATGTCCACACAGAAACTTGTATACAAATGTTTATATCAGCATTATTCATAACAGCCAAATGGTAGAAACAACCCAAATACCCATCAACAAATGAAAAGACAAATTACGTTCTCTATGTATCTTATATGTATGTTATATATATTTTAAAATACATGTAATGAAATATTATTCAGCCATAAAAAACCCACAATGCTGATACTTGTTACATCAAGAGTGAAGCGTGAAAGCATTGTGCTGAGTAAAAGAAGCTAGATACAAAACGTCACACAGTGTATGATTCCTTTTACATAATATACCCTAAATAGGAAAAGCCATGAAGACAGAAAGCAGGTTAGTGGTTAACAGGGTATGGGGGAAATAAGGAGGGATTACTTAATGCCTAGAGATATTTTATTTTAGTAGGATTATGAAAAGTTTTGAAACCAAGGAGAGGTGGTAGTTGCACAACACTGTGACTACACTAAGTGCCACTGAATTGTACACTTTATAATGGTTAATTGCATGTTATGTGAATTTCAACTTCAAACATACATGAGCACGCACACCTACAAATACAGCCTACAAGAGAATACAGAAAATGACAAAAGTAGTTGGGGAGAATGGGGAAACTAGGGGCGGTTGTCCTCTACATTTTAAACTTCATCATGTTGCTACATTGCTTTAATAATGTTTTCTTTCTTTTTTCTTTTATTGAGACAGAGTCCCTTCTCTGTCATCCAGTCCAGGCTGGAGTGCAGTGGTGCCATCTCGGCTCACTGAAACTTTTACCTCCCAGGCTCAAGCTATCCTCCCACCTCAGTCTCTTGAGTAGCTAGGACTACAGGCACACACACTACACCTGGCTAATTTTTAAATTTTTTGTAGAGATGGGGTTTCGCCATGTTGCCCAGATTGGTCTCCAATTCCTGGGCTCAGGCGATCTATCCACCACACCCTCCCAAAGTGCTTGGATTACAGATGTGGGCCATGATGCCTAGCTAATAATTTTATCAGTCTCAAGAAAAGAATCAATTTTCTATTTCTAGCTCGAAATAACACCAAAGATTTTTTTTTAATAGAAATGCATTCCATGCATCAAACAAACAAATAAACAAACAAACAAAAACAGGGTCAAATTATTTGGCAAAATCACTCATCTAATCCAGTCTCCAGATTTAGACAAGCTCAACATCATCCTAATGTCAAACTGGTTGTTAGTGTATACAATACTTGTATATACAATCATAGTACAAGGCCAGAGAAATGAGTTGTAGTGACAAACTTCCCAATACCATACCTCCATTATAAAACACCAAAAATGTTCTAACTTTAAGCATGATAAACATTACATACTTAAAATACATACTTAAGTAAAGCTAGTACCCCCCAAATGACACTATTAACATTTTCCAGGCCGGGTATGGTGGCTCGCATCTGTAGTCTCAGCACTTTGGGAGTGAAGTTGGCAGATCACCTGAGGCTGGGAGTTCGAGACCAGCCCAGCCAACATGGCGAAACCTGTCTCTAAAAAAAAAAAAAAAAAAAAAAAATTAGCCGGTTGTGGTGGCACACACCTGTAATCCCAGCTACTCGGGAGGCTGAGACATGAGAATCGCTTGAACCCAGGAAGTGGAGGTTGCAATGAGTTGAGGTCACATCACTGCAGTACAGCCCAAGCAACAGAGTAAGCCTGTCTCAAAAGAAAAAAAAAAAAAATTCCCAAAGACTGAACTTTTATTTTACTTTATTTTATTTGAGACAGAGTCTTGATCTGTTGCCCAGGCTGGAGTGCAGTGGCGCGATCTCGGCTCACTGCAACCTCCGCTTCCTGGGTTCAAGCGATTTTCCTGCCTCAGCCTCCCAAGTAGCTGGAACTACAGGTGCGCACCACCATGCCCGGGCTAATTTTGTATTTTTTTCTTTTTTTTATTAGAGACTGGGTTTCACCATGTTGGCCAGGATGGTCTCGATCTCCTGACCTCGTGATCCGTCTGCCTCGGCCTCCCAAAGAGTTGGGATTACAGGTGTGAGCCACTGCACCCGGCCTGAACTTTTTTTTGACATGAACTAAAAATTGTAAATTAGGCTCTAATGTTAACTGAAAATAAAAAGAAACAAGTCTGTTGAATACCAAAATTTGAGAGCAACAAGTGAAACACTGAATTATCCAAAAGATGCTTACAAAGTAAGTTAAGAAACTAAGACCAAGTTCAAATGAAAACTTAGAAAGATTTATGATGTAGTAAAGTTAAAACTCTTCAGTCAAGTATCAGCTGCAAGATCTGGTCCCAACATACTCAAATTTAAAAATTCCAACCAAGCTCATTGTTCTCAGTTCACAGATCAGGTTTTCTGTCCTCTATTTTTCTCTCTCCTCACATCTACAGTATCCTAAATTTCAACTTGAAGATTCCAGGTATCAGTCAGGGTTTTACAGAGAAACAGAATAAATCAGATGTGCATATATAAACACAGAAAGAGACTTAAGGAATTGGCCCAGGGGATTAAAGAGGCCTGGTAAATCCAAAATCTGCAGAGCAGGCTGGCAGAACTCCTTGCTCAGAGGTCAGTCTTTGTTCTATTAAAGGCCTTCTACTGATTGGATGAGGCCCACCCACAAGTGGAGGCTACTCACAATCTACCAATTTAAATGTTAATCTCATATAAAAAATACTTTCACAGAAACATCAAGAATATTTGATCAAATATCTAGGCACTGTGGCCCAGTCAAGTTGGCACATAAAATTAGCCATCACCCAACTCTACCCGGGCAGAAGTAATCTGTTCTTCCTTTGAAAACCACACAGCATTCTATCATTCTGTCTAGACTACCTTTCTAGAATTTAAAGATCTTCAGGAGAAAGACCTGTATCTAGATCATCTTTGCAACTCCCACAGAATCTAACACAGTGCTCTACATACAGCTGACACTTGAGTATTTCTTGAATAAATCACACAGTAGAAAAAGCTATTAAGTAAGCTACTTCCAAAAATACTTAACAGTGTTTAATATCAAGGGAAGTGAATTAAGTTATAAAAGAAACTAACTTAGGATAAAATGAAAGAACGGTTGTTTAGAGTAAATAACAACTGACATTGACAGAATGGGAAAGTGGGAAAAACAAACCCAACTTCAGCATATTTAAAAAACAGTCTACATGCAAAAGTAGCAAACCAGGAAACAAAAAAGTTACAGTTACTATTTTTCTTCTCCTTCTGACATTTATACATAAGTACTGCTCTTGTCCTTTTGGTGCCATACACAAACTCTTGCTGAAACTATCTGAGATATAGGAACTATCTGAGATCTCTTGGAATAAGGTATTATACATGGATTTAATACAACAAGGTTTAATTACTTAAATACTAAAAAGCACCATCTCTTCTATAACACAGTACTCTTTCCCAGGCCCTAAAGGTAAGAATGGTAGAAAGCTGACTCTGGGTCTTTTACTTAAGAGCAGAGCTTTATAAAAATAAGATTCGACAGTTCAGCTCTTGGAACCACATCACAGCCTGCTTCCACAAACTCTCACTTTCCACACGTCTGCACTCCTTCTCTGGCCTTCACCCTTACCCACACTACCTTCTTCCTGTTAGCAAATATTACTGCACCGAATGAAAACATCTGTCCCTCAGCCTCCACCATCTCTTCCTGAACCCACTACGAACTTGGAACACCCCTAACAGAGGCTTTACTCCTACCCTGGTGTCTGCAATATTCTCATTCACCTTACAGATCACATGCCAAGCACTGGTGACCCAACGACAAAAAATTACTTCCACCTCCAGAGGTCATAATCCAGATGACGTTCCTCTCACCTTCTGCAACATATTCTCAAAATCAACTTCTTCGCACTTAACTCTAGGGGTTACATCATCTTCGACTGAAAAAACCCCAAAGCCATCTTGTTAAGAGCCCATCTTGTCCTTATAAAACCAAAAAGGCAATCTGAATATTTAGATAGGGATGTAATAACAAAACAATACTGGCTCCTTAGAAGGTTTATTACAAAGCAAAACACATTTACAAAGGATCTCTCTGTAACTGTACATAAGAGATAGCCTTAACATCTTCCTAGATAGCCTCTACATGTGGCTAATTCTAACCCACCTGTCAGGCCCCAGCTTAAATGCTGTGTCCTCAAGAACTTTGTCTCCGTTGTTTTGTTTCTTAGCACAAAGCATAGTGTCTAGCATATAGTTATGGCAGGAGCTCAGTAATTCTCTTGAATGAAGAGCTTATTAAATAGTAAGTACAGAAAATTTAAGGGGGCAGAAAGGAAGCTTTTATATGCTTGGTGCTTAGGGTGAATATTACAGAGGAATCCAACAAGTGAGGGGCACTCTAGAAAGAGGTACAACATGTGCCCCCTGCCCCCTGAAAAGCATTAGGACAAGCAGGGCGACAGGGAGGGAAGACCTCTGTTAAATTTAGATATTATCTAGAAAGAAATATAGTCATTAAAAATTTTTTAGGAGGGACATCAGCTAGATCTGTGTTTCAGGAAAAAAACTACCACCAGCAGTGGCCATGTAAATACTGTAAGTAGTTTTTACAACTGAGAAATTATTGGAGGAGGCTAGATTCAAAGCAAGAAGCAACGATTTCCTAAATCATCGAGGGTGACAGTAAAGACTGAGAAAGGGGATGGGTATGAGGACAAGTCAGAAACAAGAGCTTGAGGATATATAAAGAAGAAAAAACACGAAGGATATAAGATTTTACACTGACTTAACATTTGGTGAGTACTTACCATATGCTAGACACTATAATATGTATTAATTTAGTTAACTCTCACAAGGATTCTGTATAGTACAAGTGGTTATTATTCTCATAAATAATAAAAAAAAGGGCCGGGCGCGGTGGCTCAAGCCTGTAATCCCAGCACTTTGGGAGGCTGAGATGGGCGGATCACGAGGTCAGGAGATCGAGACCATCCTGGCTAACACGGTGAAACCCCGTCTCTACTAAGAAATACAAAAACTAGCCGGGCGAGGTGGCGGGCGCCTGTAGTCCCAGCTACTCGGGAGGCTGAGGCCGGAGAATGGCGTGAACCCGGGAGGCGGAGCTTGCAGTGAGCTGAGATCCGGCCACTGCACTCCAGCCTGGGTTACAGAGCGAGACTCCGTCTCAAAAAAAAAAATAAATAAATAAAATAAAAATAAAAATAAAAAATAATAAAAGATAAAACAATAGAGGGAAGATCAAAGAAAGCTTCTTTGGCAACATAAATATCTGAACTCAGATTTGGTGATGAATATGGGACAGAAGTAGGGTGAAGCCAGAAGGATGACCTGTATGTGTTCATGGAACAAAAAAGGAAAGAGAAGTAAAGGGCAGAAGGGGACGTGTGCTATGAAATAAAGCTGAATAAGCACCAAAGAGTGGGGTAAGGATTCCAGTTTTTCCAAGAAGAGAAAACCACTGAAAGCACTAAAAGCAGAAAGCCACAGAAAGCAACTGGAGGCCGGGTGCGGTGGCTCGTGCCTGTAATCCCAGCACTTTGGGAGGCGGAGACGGGTGGATCACCTGAGCTCAGGAGTTCAAGACCAGCCTGGCCAACATGGTAAAAACAAAATTAGGCGTGGTGGCAGGCACCTGTAATCCCAGCTACTCAGGAGGCTGAGGCAGGAGAATCACTTGAACCCAGGAGGCGGAGGTTGCAGTGAGCCAAGATCGCATCATGGCACTCCAGCCTGGGCAACAAAAGTGAAACTTCGTCTCAAAAAAAAAAAGAGAGCAACTTGATTTTGTGTTTTGAAAAGATCACTTGTGCCATAGGGTGGCCCATGCTATAGAAAGAGGGACAATGGTGGACCATCTAAGAGGTAAAGAAAACCTGGGCTGGGGAAGATGCAGAGAAGTAGCAGATGGAGTCAAAAGTATTTAGGAGGTAAAATCCAAAGAACTGAATGAATATAGAGTATGAGGCAAAGGGACAAATTTCAGGTGTCTGGTCTGGGCATTCACTGTTCACTTCAAGGTGTGATGTGAACTCTCCTTCGAAATCCTACCAAGTTCATAGCTTCAGTGCACTTTCCCTAACCATGGGCATTCATTTATGTATCTCCTGGGTAGGAAGATGGCAAAGGGTGGCTATGGCTACCAAAAGTCTAGACTCTAAAAGAGTATCTTCTATGGAACTAGCACAGAGTTAATAAATAAATAATTTAAAAGGCATTACACCACACAGAAATTAATAAATAATGGCAATTAGGAGATTAACCTGTGCTCTATTTTGACTAACCAATTAGCCAAAGGAATGAATTCATGATCCCTTAAAACAGGGTATCTCCCCAATGTGCACTTAATAAGTAATCGTTCAGTGAGGACTCCTCACATACTAGCCAGTCTCACTGAGGAACTATGGATCGGGACATACATAGTTGGACAGTGGACAGTGACCTACATTGCTGTTAAAAGAGCATATACCCGGCCGGGCGCGGTGGCTCAAGCCTGTAATCCCAGCACTTTGGGAGGCCGAGACGGGCGGATCACGAGGTCAGGAGATCGAGACCATCCTGGCTAACACAGTGAAACCCCGTCTCTACTAAAAAATACAAAAAAATAGCTGGGCGAGGTGGCGGGCGCCTGTAGTCCCAGCTACTCGGGAGGCTGAGGCAGGAGAATGGCGTAAACCCGGGAGGCGGAGCTTGCAGTGAGCTGAGATCCGGCCACTGCACTCCAGCCCGGTTGACAGCGCGAGACTCCCTCTCAAAAAAAAAAAAAAAAAAGAGCATACACCCCAGCCAGGCACAGTGGCTCATACCTGTAATCCCAGCACTTTGGGAGGCTGAGACAGGTGGATCACACGAGGTCAGCAGTTCAAGACCAGCCTGGTCAACATGACGAAACCCCATCTCTACTAAAAATACAAAAATTACCCGGGTGTGGTGGTGGGCACCTGTAGTCCCAGCTACTTGGGAGGCTGAAGCAGGAGAATCACTTGAAACTGGGAGGCGGGGGTTGCAGTGAGCTGAGATCGCGCCATTGCACTCCAGCCTGGGCAACAAGAGCAAAACTCTGTCTCGATAACAAAACTAAACAAACAAACAAAACAGAAAAAGGGCATATGCCAGCTACCAAAAGCAGTCATTCTAGACTTCCGTTTATAAATTTCGGTAAAAACAAAAGGGCCACATGAGGACTAGCCAGACTGAAAGGAGATCAAGACTAACAATCAGAGCACACAGTGCCCATGCAAACCAATTCAATACAGGAAAGAGAAAATTGTATTAAAATCTAACAAGAGCAGGCTGTGAAAGAAAAGAGAAGTAAATAGAAAACAAAAAGCCAATTTTGGTATTTTTATACATATCCTTATATATGCACTGCATACCTCTACAATAGTATGGAAAGAAACTGTACTTTTCACTGAGTATATTTTTGAGAATATTTTTATCACATGCATTGATTCTCTACTTAAACACAAATATTTTAAAGAAACACACATCTCCACCACACCCACAACAACTCAATAGAAGCATCAAACAGAAGGGAAACTAATGAATGCCAAATCGGTGAATCAGAAGACTGGTTTGAGGAACTCTCTCAGAATCTACAGCAGAAAGGGTTAAAAGCTGGAAAACAAAAATAAACAACAAGGAGCATAAATGTTTAAAATGGACTGTCAATAGGAGTTCCACAATGAGAAGCAATATCAAAGAAAAACAAGTTTTCCTGAGCTAAAGAAAGGCTTGATTCTTGGGATCGACATGCATTCCTTAAAAGACAGGAATGTTGGAAGAAAAAAGCCCTCCAAGAGTTCCAGTGGGAAGTGTGTGGGAAAGCCCACCAATAACTACATTCTTTATATACAAAAGAGAATCGGACTGGTATCTAACATTTCACATGGAGCAGTAAATGCAAGCAGACAATGGACAATGTGGAAGATACCAGGTAATGCAAAATATTAACACAGAGAGAACAAAAGGGATATTAGCAGACATGCGGCTCAGAATAACAATCCATAGAAAGTTTCTTTGTTGTAAAAAAAAAAAAAAAAAAAAAAACCAGACAAACAAAATTAATAGTGTTGAGTTGTAAAATAAGAACTCAGGGCCAGGACCGGTGACTCACGCCTGTAATCCCAGCACTTTGGGAAGTCGAGGCGGGAGGATCACTTGAGGTCAGTTAGAGACCAGCCTGGCCAACTTAGTGAAACCCCATCTCTACTAAAAAAATACAAAAATTAGCTGGGTGTCGTGGCACACGCCTGTAATCCCAGCTATTCGGGAGGCTGAGGCAGGAGAATCACTTGAACCTGGGAGACGGAGGTTGAAGTGAGCCGAGATCATGCCACTGCACTCCAGCCTGGGTGACAGAGCAAGACTCTGTGTCAAAAAAGAAAAAAAAAAAAAAGGAAAAAACTCAGTTTTATCTAAGTCAACACTGTAAATAAAGCTGCTCTTAAGGGGTAATTTAAACCCCAAATTAGACAAAACCTGGAAAATGGGACAAAGGGAGAAAAGTAAAAAGATACGTTAAAACTTTTATCTTAGGCATAGCGAAGGTAGCTTGTATTTATTTGGGTCTTGGAAAATTAAAAACATCTGTGAACCCTCTTCCCAAATGTTTCCGTATGTAAATAAAAATAGCTTATGGCCGGGCGCGGTGGCTCAAGCCTGTAATCCCAGCACTTTGGGAGGCCGAGGCGGGTGGATCACGAGGTCAGGAGATCGAGACTATCCTGGCTAACACGGTGAAACCCCGTCTCTACTAAAAATACAAAAAACTAGCCGGGCGAGGTGGCGGGCGCCTGTAGTCTCAGCTACTTGGGAGGCTGAGGCGGGAGAATGGCGTGAACCCGGGAGGCGGAGCTTGCAGTGAGCCGAGATCACGCCACTGCACTCCAGCCTGGGAGCACAGCGAGACTCCGTCTCAAAAAAAAAAAAAAAAAAAAAAAAAAAAAAAAAAAAAAAAAAAAAAAATAGCTTATAACTTCAGGGGATCGAGACTCCCTGAAATCTACCATGAACTCCATGTAATGAATCTATTATAGATAATGGCTAATTACTCCAACTGATAATTGATACAAAGAAATACAGTTGTTTGAAATTTAAGGTTTCTAAAAATGCAAGAAAGTTTTAATATTAGAAAATCAATTTAATAAGTATAATTTACATATTAAAAGCAAAGCAAAGGCTGGGAGCAGTGGCTCATGCCTGTAATTCCAGCACTTTGGGAGGCCAAGGTAGGCGGATCACCTGAGGTCAGGAGTTGGAGATCAGTCTGGTCAACATGATGAAACCCGGTCTCTATTCAAAATACAAAAATTAGCTGGCATGGTGGTGCATGCCTGTCATCCCAGCTACTCAGGAGGCTGAGGCAGGAGAATCACTTGAACCCAGGAGGCAGAGGCTGCAGTGAGCCAAGATTGCGCCACTGCACTCCAGCCTGAGTGACAATTGTAAAACTCCGTCCAGCAAAGGAAAGTCTAGAAAAGAAAGCAGATCAGAGGTTGCCTAGGACTAGGGGTCGTAGGCAGCTACTGACTAACGTCCACAAAAAAGCTTCTCGAGTTGATGGAATTGTTAGAAAAGTGGACTGTGGTGATGGATACACAACTTTCATTATACTGCACACTTACAGTGGGTGAATTTTATAGTATGTAACTTATACCCAATAAAGTTAAAAGTTAACAGGTTAAACTTATACCCCAAAACTTATACCCTTCATCCCAATTACTATAATCTTCTAGTTTCCATTGTGCCTGTTGATATCAACTCCTGAGCCTTTTAGGAGTTTAGGGTGAAAGTCAAGTTACATCTTGGCTTTTCCCACTGCCTACTTAGGTTGCCGCTCTCAACTTTGCTAAGTCATTTAAAGTCATGTATTTGCTTTTCAGTCTTCCAAACTGTGTTGATGCTGTCTCCTTTCCAAATCTACTTTGTCCTCTATGGGTTTACATATTTTTTTTAAAAGTCCCTCTCATGTAGTTTTGATAGGATTTATCAACAGGAAGGAAAAGTAAAAGCATGTCCAGTTTGCTATATTTACCCAATGGTTTAAATTTAATGTTGACTTTCTAAGCTGCTTTCAGTTGGGCATTCTTCCTTATGGCTGTTTTTATATTTTAATCTCCAAATGATAAAACCAAGAGTCAGATATGAAAATATGACATAAGAGTGAAAAAGCGGGGGGGGAGGATAAACGCATCCATGAGGAATTAAAAAACAACAGCAACAAGGCTAGAGGGTGGAAGACAAGATAGAAATCAATCTGAGACAGAACTAGAAAGAGGTGGGGGAGAGGGGAGGAAGGGAGTGTCGGAGGTAAAGAGAACGAATGGATTTCTTAGATTTAAAGAGTTTATCTTAGATTTAAAGACTCTTCAGATTCACAAGGTCCACAGAGAAACACTCAGAGGAAAAACCAAACCAAACCAAAAAACAAACAAACAACAACAACAACAACAAACCAGTGTGGTCACATTTGTGAATTCCAGGAATAGAGAATTCGAAATAAAAGCTTCCAGAGAGAAAAGTGACTGAGAATCAGACTGGCAGCAGCAACCCCAGTATATCAGAAGAACAAAAAGCAGTAACTTCAAAGTTCTATAGAAAAAAGACTCTTAATTTGGAAATATATAGCCAACCAACCAGTCAAGCAATCAAGAAAACATAGGTTCACTAAGAAGATTTGTCACCTACCTTTTCCATGTATTTTATTTTTTAATTACAAAGATCCACTCAAGTAAAATTGGGAGGAGTGGAAAGAATCAACTGAGAGGTACATACTGGAAACAAGAAACAGGAATCTGAGGATCTCTGAATAGACTAGTGAGAGATAATGGACCATGGTGGTAGGGGTGGTCAGAGGTCAAATTCTGCACCTAGTTTGAAAGCAGAGCTGATAGGTTAGGATCACATGAGGTGAGAGAGAGAGGGAGGAATTAAGGATGGCTCCAAGGTGTTTGGTCTTACCAACTAGAATAGAGCTGTCAATTGATTAGATGGGAAAGGCTGATGGAGGAACAGGTTTAGGGCATGCTGAATTGAGATTCTAAGCAGACATCCCTACAAGTAGAGATGTTAAAGAGGCAATGTGATATACAAGTCAGGAGTTAGAGGAGAAATCCAGGCTAGAGATAGGAGTCAGTGATATACAGGTAGTATTTAAAACCAGGAACTAGATGGATGAGATCATCAAAAGAATGCAGATGACTAAACAAATGCTAACAGAGAGAGAAAAGGGGAGGTAACTGAGCCCTGGAGCTCTCCAACATTTGGCGGCTTCCGAGCTGAATCAACACAACATAGGAGATTGAGAGGTAACCAGTGAGATATGAGGAAAAAAATGGCATACGATCAAGGGAAGAAAATGCTTCACAGAGCACAGAGCAATTGTGCCATGTAATGCTGACTGGTGAAGTAGAATGAGACCAAGAACTGACTACTGGATTTGGCAACATGGAAGTCTTTGGTAACTCTGATAAGAAAACTTCATATGTAGGAATAAAAACCTTAGTAAAGAGGGCTCAGAAATGAATGAACACCAGTGGTGTAGACAACTTCAAGGAGTTTTGTTATAAAGGGAAGGATAGAAATGGGGCAATCGTTAGAAAAGAGGAAATGCAGTTCAAGTACAGTGGAGTTTTTTTGGTTGTTCTTAAGATAGAAGAAATAATCGCCTGTCTGTAAGCAGACAGAAAGATGTGTTAGGGAAGGAAAAACTGAGGAGAGTAGAGAACTGCTGGAGCAATGTCCTTGACTCACCAAGAGGGGACGAATACTGCACAAGCGGAAGGGTGGTCTTAGACAGAAGTAAGAACAGTTTATCCATATTTATCAGAAAAAAAAAAAATAGAAGTTTGGGGGACGGATGCAGGTAATTGGGTATATGAGGGGTAAGTTTATCAAAATTATCTTTCGTTTGCTGTTCTTTTCTCAGTTAACTATTATAGAAAGCACGGTTAAAGGGCTGAAAGTGAAGATGGGGGAGGAAGTGTTGGAGGCTTGAGGAAAATGAATGGAACAGCCATGTAGAAAAGTGAAATGGATTATGGAAGTATAGTGTGACTGCTAGGAAGTGACCATGACTGCTGAGGCTAGCGAACATAAATTTAGAGTGAGGCTGGTCAGCACATCTGTGCTGATATAATCAGGGTTGTCATTTCTTGTATAAGACAGCAAGAGGGGAATAGGGTAGGGGCTGTGGGTATGTGTACTGACTGTCACGGTGGCTCATGGAGTTGAAGTAGGATAAAGAGGGAAGTAAAGTTATGAGGGGAATGACAGGACAGTGAAAGGCAGCAAGATGATGGTACACTACAGTAGGTGTGAATGACTGACAGAGTTGGGCTACTAGAGAGACTGAGCACCTAGACAGAGAGGGAGATGGTGGTGGGAAATAACACAGGACAGCTATTCTCTATTAAGCACCAACATTAAACTAGTTACTTCTTTTACATCACCTCATTTAATTATCAGAAGGACTCTGAAAGATGGGCATTATTATCCATTCCTATTGAAAAGATGAAGAAGTCAAAGCTAAGGTTAAATAACTTGTCTAAGACCAAAAAGCTGCTAAGTATTCCAACTGGCATTTTGGGTCACATTTTCTTTCAGAAACAAACAAACAAAAAACCCTACCAAACTAGAAAAAGGCCCTTGGGAATAAATTATTTTATAGACCAACTCACACTTTGTCCACTAAAAAATCTGCTGGACACTGTGGCTCAAATCTGTAATCCCAGCACTTTGGGAGGCCGAGGCAGGCAGATCACTTGAGCCCAGGAGTTAGAGACCGACCTGGGCAACATGGCAAAACACTGTATATACCAAAAATAGAAAATTAGCTGGGTGTGGTGGTGTGTGCCTGTAGTCCCAACTACTTGGGAGGCTGAGGCAGGAGGATTACCTGAGCCCAGGGAGGTCAAGACTACAGTGAGCTGTGATTGTGCCACTGCACGCCAGCCTGGGCGACAGAGTGAGACTCTTGTCTCAAAACAACAACAACAAAATTTACTTCAGTGATATCCAGTTTTTAAAACAGCTAATTAATATACAGCATCATGAGAGAAAGGCAAATTGTTTCTATAGCAAGCATCTTCTAGCATGGAGTAATTAAATTCAAGTTAAACTATCTGTAGTTATTGCTATTATTACTGTGGCACTGAGTTAAATACAAAACTCTTGCTATGTATCATGCACAGATAAGATTTCTTTTTTCTTTCTACCTCCTTCCTTCTACTATTTTTTTCTTCAGTTTTATGCTGTTTTCTCTACTCCCGACTTAGAAAGTCATGGCTTACCTTACTTACCCCTACTAGAAAATGAACAGTTTTTGACACCTGACTTCAGACTCCCAGAATTACCAAGTATTTCTGTGGACAATGTAACAATAATAAACTGTTTCCAAGGTTCCAAGTTCTGGCAACATCACTAAATAGGGCAACAAAAAGAAACCAAGGCTTGAAGTTTCACTAGATCTTTGTCATTTTAGGTAGTAATTTTGTGGATTGCTACATTTAGATCCCCAATAATGCAAGAAATCAAATAAAGCACCCCACAGGTATTTTATCCATCACACAGAGTTCTTCCACTCTCTTCAATAAGGTCACAGTTTATGACTACGTGACTAACATCAAAAAGTAGATAAATTATGCCAGTGAGCCAGACTTAGCAGATGATTAAAGAAATCTGTTAACAATTTACTTGTTCTTATATCCTTCCACTAATCTCTTGATTTTAAGGACAACTTATTTTAAAGGCAAGTGGCTTATATAATCATTCTTCACAAAGTCTCTTTTCACAATGCAGTAGCAACCTGGTTTTCATTTGAATGATTATCCAGGTAAGCTAACTAAATATAAGAATTTATTTTTGATAAGAGTTTCACTCATTTTAGCCTATTTAGGCATCCTATTCACTTACAGACACAGGTGCAAACACAACTGTAACTATTCCATAAAACATTCACACATGTCACCACTGTGTAATTTCCTCCTACATCCTGAATGGAGGCTTCCTTTAAACTTTAAATGAAAATTATAATTGAGTTTGAGTCAGAAAGAGTTTACCTCCCCAATAATGTTAATTATGTCACTAGATTTCATCCTCTTGTATCCCTACTCATTGAAATTCTTCAAGATTTCTTTAATGTGAGGGAGGATATTTTAATTTTATAGGGAAATGCAATTGTTAACATGGAAAAGCATTATTTGGAGGCATCCCCAAGACACTTCTACAAGAACAATAAGCTAAAATGCTAAATCATTTCCATTTACTCACTCATTAACTAAACATCCTTTCATCCCAGGAGCTCAGAGTCTGGAGGTGAGGGGGAACGTGAAGACAGACAATAAACACACAGGCAAATAAGCAAAGAAGATTAAGTGTAAGTCATGATCAGTGCTGAGAAGAAAATAAATTCAGAGCTGTGACATAGACTACAAACTGCCACAAATGGCAGAAACAAACTGCAACACAGATCATCTATAAACATACTTAGCAGATTGACATCAAAGCCTTTCTAGGTTGCCTTTATGACTTCTTGACATATGCTTAGGTTCCAAGGATCAAAGCCCCTCAAACTTACCTGTTTCACTTGCTAGAACTAAAGCTAGTCTGTGACATCTCTAGCAGAAAATAAAGCACATCACCCATTTCACAGCACCTCTGCAATTAGGCTTTTGATTACATGGTGCGATAACTTATCCACACTGAAACATTTTCAAGAGAGAAACAGATTATTATTATTATTGTTATTATTATTGTGTGTGTGTGTGCGTGTGTGTGTTTTAAGACACAGTCTCGCTGTGTTGCCTGGGCTAGAGTATAGTGACGCGACCTTGGCTCACTCTAACCTCCTCCGCCTTTCGAGTTCAAGTGATTCTCCTGCCTCAGCCTCTCAAGTAGATGGGATTACAGACATGCGCCAGCATGCCTGGCTAATTTTTGTATTTTTAGTAGAGACGGGGTTTCGCCATGTTGGCTAGATTGGTCTCAAACTTCTGACTTCAGGGGATTTGCCTGCCTCAGCCTCCGGAAGTGCTGGGATTACAGGCTACTGTTACTTTGTAAGACAAGGTTTTGTTCTATGTCTCAGGCTGGAGTGCAGTGGCATGATCACAGCTCCTCTTGGGCTCAAGCAATCCCCTCTGCCTCAGCCTCCCAAGTGGTCGAGACGACAGGCATGCATGCCACCATGCTTGGCTAATTTACTTTTTATAATTTTTTGTAGAAATGGAGTCTCCCTATATTGCTGAGGCTGGTTTTGAACTCCTGGACTCAAGCAATACTCCGGCCTCGACCTTTTGGAAATGTTGTTGGGATTACAGGCCTGGGTCACCCTGCATAGCTGGGATGTTTTTAATAATTATGCCAGAACAGGCACAAACAAGGACTTTCCACCAAGGCATACTAGGCCATATGGTCACCCTAATTATATACCACATCAAATGTAAATAGTCCAAACTTTCAAGAGTAGTTCATAGTTCCAGATACATTTTTTTTTTTTTTGAGACAGAGTCTCGCTCTGTCGCCCAGGCTGGAGTGCAGTGGCCGGATCTCAGCTCACTGCAAGCTCCACCTCCCGGGTTTACGCCATTCTCCTGCCTCAGCCTCCCGAGTAGCTGGGACTACAGGCGCCCGCCACCTCGCCCGGCTAAGTTTTCATATTTTTTAGTAGAGACGGGGTTTCACCGTGTCAGCCAGGATGGTCTCGATCTCCTGACCTCGTGATCCGCCCGTCTCGGCCTCCCAAAGTGCTGGGATTACAGGGTTGAGCCACCGCGCCCGGCCTCCAGATACATTTAAATTATAATATCCAAGCCCTACATTATAATATGGACCGTATAAACCAAGTGAATCCCTTACTAAATGTAAAGCTCTGAACATCTCACATTGTACACAAAATCAATTTCAGATGCATTATAAACCTCAATGTGAAAAAGCAAAGCACAAAAAGGTTTAAAGATAATCAAAGTATCTCCATGATGTTTAAAAAAAAAAAAACACTAGCCATAAAAAATTGATGAACATGTTTACATTAAAACGAAGAACTTCTGTTCATTAAAAGAAACTACTAAATGGGAAAAAAAAGTTTGCAATATATACATCCAACAAAGGATATATATTCAGAATACAAAACTCTAGAAAAAGACATGTGTTTCAATTTTAAAAAGGCAAAAGATTTCAAAGACACTTCATGAAAAATGAAATCCAAAGACCCAGATATGAAAAGGTGCCTCATTTAGTGATGAGGGAAATGATTAAAACTAAATACAACTATATACCCACTAGGATTGGCTAGAATTGAAATATATGATACTAAGTATGGTTGTTGGTAAGGGATATGAAACAAGAACTCTTACATACTAATAAATGAAGTAAAAACCAGTAAACAACTACTTTGGAAAACTACTTGGCATTACCTGATAAAGACAAACATTCCCCATGTTCTTGCAATTCAAATTCTAAGTATATAACCTCAAGAAAACTACATAAACATGCATCAGTGCACTTAAACAGAAATGCTCATAAAAGCACTGTTTATAATAGCCCCAAACTGCAAACAATCTAAATGCAATATCCAAAACAATGGCAGAAGGAATAAACTTGTGTTATAGTCATGATGGAATACTATGAAACAATAAAAGCTAAAAATAAAATATATACAAGATAATCTTATTTACATAAAGTTAAAAAATGGGCAAAATTAAACTCTATTTAGAGATGTAAACTTACATGGTAAAACTATAAATGTCAAAAAAACATTTATATCTAGCTTAAATTAAGATGGTGATAGTTGTGATGGAAAAATATAGGTAGTGCGAGGCTTCTGGGATGCTGGCAATGTCTGTCTTGCCCTGGGTGATAGTTACAAGGCGTTTGTTTAAAAATATTTCATTTTTATCTTATGTATCTTTTCAGCCTGTGTAGTTAGGTTTCACAATAACACTCTCCCCGATAAATTTAAAAAAAAAAAAAAAAGTTCAAAAAAGAATTCTAAGAATGTTACTCAAAGAGATTAACTCTTAATCCATAGTTTAAAAAGAGGAACAGGGATCTCTACATCCAAATACACGCTGTATTATAAATTCCACGAATAAAACTTTTGGCTTTAGGCTGGATGCAGTGCCTCACGGCTGTAATCCCAACACTTCGGGAGCCAAGGTGGGTGGATCATTTCAGGTCAGCAGTTTGAGACCAGCCTGGCCAACATGGTGAAACCCCATCTCTACTAAAAATACAAAAATTAGCCAGCTGTGGTGGGCGCCTATAGTCCCAGCTACTTGGGAGGCTGTGGCAGGAGAATTGCTTGAACCCTGGAGGTGGAGGCTGCAGTGAACCGAGATCGTGCCACTGCATTCCAGCCTGGGCAAGAGCAAGACTCTGCCTCAAAACGACAATGACAACAACAACAACAACAAAAAACACAAAACAAAACAAATGAAAACACTTTTGGCTTTACTATTTTAGACTACCATTCTTCATTCAAATTTTGAAATGGAAGGTGAAATTTTCTGATATCGAATTCCTCGACCAGTCATGTAAATTTTAAATTTTTAAGACTGAACTCCTCGCTTCTAATCTTGAAATCTGTAATAAGTGTCCAGTATTGACTAGACAGTTATAAGGTAGTTTTTGATTAGATAATATGTAGAATAATATATAAAGGTTGGATAATGTCAGTTTTTGCAAGCATAATCAAATTCCCCAAACCTGTTACATGTTTAACTCATGTTGCTTAAGAAAAAGCAGCTGGGTACAGTGGCTCATGCCTGTAATCCCAGCATTTTGGGAGGCCGAGGCAGGGGGATCACTTGAGGTCAAGAATTCAAGACCAGCCTGGCCAATATGGTGAAAGCCTGTCTCAACTAAAAAATACAAAAATTAGCCAGGTGTGATGGCACGCACCAGTAATCCCAGCTACTCAGGAGGCTGAGGCAGGAGAATTGCTTGAACGTGGGAGGTAGAGGTTACAGGGAGCCAGGATTGCGCCACTGCACTGTGGCCTGGGCAACAGAGTGAGACTCCATCTCAAAAAAAAAAAAAAAGCATATAATGATGTGGAATGAAATATCAAAGGCATGAATACAAACATAAATTCAATGATTAAAAATTTTTTTCACTGCTATATTCAAATATTTATCAAGTCATGACACGAAGAACAAATTTGTATTTTATGTCATATGAATTTTACTATTACAGACTAATGAAATACTGACTCCAAAAGCTGCTGAAAAGTTTTTAAAATGTGGGTTGTTAAAATGTAGACTTTTGGGGTTCCTGCATAAAAGGATATGTTCATAGTTTTTAAAAAATAACAAAAATACTCTAAAAATTTTCAAATGTATGTTTTTTTTCTTTGTGAGGAATAAAGGTAACAGCCAACTTATTGAGTCACTAAGCTGGCAAGACACCTTTCAATTCAGATTAGGTAAAGCAATACTTTAAAAAATGTATTAAACCACTTTAATGAGAAATTATTTTCAACCCATATCTGGCTCTCACCCAGCACTTTTCGTAATTTCATAAAGACAGGCTTTTTTTTATAATTGCATAAAGCCAGAAAAACACTATACAGCTAAATAACTATTATATAAAAAATATAAAAATAAATTCAAAATAAGGCCAAGCAAAAACTAAGTTACTTAAGAAACATCACTGGGAAAGTCTTAAACACCAAATACCATCATGCATCCTATAGTGGATTTCTAAAAAGACACTGAAGCGCTAAGTCTACAGGTGTTTTTATGAGGTAATGTGTCATAATACAATGTTTCACAAGGTAAAGAGGGAAATGTGGGGGTACTCCCTGGTTTTTCATACTACTTTTAAAATTAGACTTGGTGATTTTAAAAAGTGTATAATTCAATGATCTTCAGCAAATTTGCAGAGCTGTGCAACTATCACCATCTTGTACTACTCCTTTATGGTGTACAGTTCTAAAACATCAAAACGTTCCCTACTCAGGTATAAGATTTGTCCCAACGCCAGGGCTAGTAAAAAGATTTACCTGAGGCTGGGTGCGGTGGCTCACGCCTGTAATCCCAGCACTTTGGGAGGCCGAGGCGGGTGGATCACCGGAGGTCAGGAGTTCGAGACCAGCCTGGCCAACATGATGAAACCCTGTCTCTACTAAAAATACCAAATTAGCCGGGCGTGGTGGCGGGCCCCTATAATCCCAGGTACTTGGGATGCTGAGGCAGGAGAATCACTTGAATCCGGGAGGCGGAGATTGCAGTGAGCTGAGATTATGCCATTGCATGATCTAAAGAGCTAAACTCCATCTCAGAGAAATAAATAAATAAAGGATTTACCAGAGCATCCAACAAGTATTATTAAATACTTGATCCCGTGAAACCACTTCCCTATCAGTTAACGATTTTTAAAAGTTTACAGATTTCAAAAATCTTCTTTATCCTTGGACCTAACCTACCCAGAGAGTTCCTAATCATGCTATGCAGCTCCCACCTCTACCAGAAGTGCTGGGAAAATCACCTAGGTTATCTAGCTTCCCCCAAAGTATTTTACACTGTTGTGAGATTTCCTTTAAGATTCAGGAGCTAGTTTATTTACTTTCTGGTTTCCTGGCAGAGCAAAGGCCCTGCACGTGTGAACGGAAACAAAACCCACACAGACTCTAGCGATGCCAAATATTAATACTATGGGTAGGGGCACCTTCCTTCTCGGCCGAATTCCCTTTCCCAGAGAGCCTCCAGAGGGATCAGTCAACGCCCACTGAGCCTGGATCAAAGGTCAAGCTTGCCTGGTCAAGAAGGATCCTGGATCAAGCTTGAACCCGTTTCCAGAAACAGGGCAGTCGGGGCAGCAGCAAGCATTTTTACCACGCGCCCTAATGAGATGGTTGCACAACAGGCTTTGAGGATTCCGGTTTAACAGGTAAATACCAACAGAGAATGAGCCGAGGCAGATGGGATCTGCTCCACGGCATCGATGGCATTTCGAGAATGTCTGCGTCGCAGAGCAAACCCAAAGTTTTAGCACATTACTCAGAGTTCACCAGAGGAAGATTGCCACGAATTGAAATGAACAAAGTGAGAAAATGGGTGCTGTGTAGTCAATGCATCCGTGATGAACTGAAGCTGGGCGGAAAAATTCTTTGAATACTCCGGCTTTGTTTTGTGCTAAGACGACAGAAGCCCCGAATTTCGGAGTTGGAAGACGCGTTTCTCCGTGTTCTCCAGCCCGTTCTCGGACTTCAGGGCCGCCCGCCCGCCGCGCACTCAGTCCCGTAGTTCCCCGGGCTTCAGGCGCGGACCTTCCAGGGGGGCGGAAGCCAGGGAGCCGCGGGGAGGCCGCGGTCCGGCCCGCGACGCCGGGGCCCGGAGAAGGGAAGGGAGAGGGGAAAGGCCTGCCGGAGCTCGACGGAGGGAAGGAAGGGAACGAGGAGGCCACGGGCCGGAGCGGGGAGCAGCCCCGAGCGGCGCCCGGCCCGGCCCCCACCCCGAGGCCCGGTCCCGCGTACCTTTGGCAAGGGCTACGGTGGAGTTTTCGGTGTCGATGGTGTAGAGGATGCCCTCGTAGCGGATCTCCGCCTTGGAGATGAGGCTGATCTTGCTGCCGATGTAAGGGGTGCCCCCGCTCATGGCGCCGCCGCCGCCGCTCCCGGCTGCTCGCAGAGAGGCAGATCCCACGCCGCTGTCGCCCGCTCCGCACGCCCGCTAGCTCCGTCGACACCTACAGCAGCCGCTTCAGACCCAACATGGCGGCGGCGCCGGGTCCGCTACCCTCCCCCAGCCTCCCGCCCTCAAGCCGCGGCGCGGCGGCGGCGGCGGCGGCAGCGGCGGCGGCGCGGGGCATGCTGGGAGGGCTAGGCCGCGCTGTCGCGAGACTTGGCCGACGGCTGGCGGCTCTCGGTTCCTGGCTCCCGGCTTCTTCGCGGCCTCGGGAGTCCCGGCAGCGCCTACTGGCTTGGGCTACGGCGGTGGTCCTGGGGCCGCGTGAGAGGAACTTCGGGGACCGGCTGAGTGCCTCGTGGCACTGCTTGCTGCGGGCTGGAGAGGAGGCGCGCGGCCCTCCTTTTGACTCAGGCCTTGGCCGCCTTGTCGTGGGTCCTGTGTCTTTGCCGACGCGGGGTCCTCCGCCTGGAGCGCTGTCCACCCTCCTTCGAGTTGTGGCGAGCCGCTGCTCATCCTTTTAAGACACTAAACCTGCACCTCGTGGAGCTCCTACGGCTCTATTACCGCAGCCATCGTCCAGGGAGCTTCCCCCGAGGCTGCCCCTGGAGCTGGGGCTCTCCCGACGACTCAGTGTTTTAGTCCCTTCCTGTCCCTCTCATTCAGCCGGTCTGAACCAGCTTCATGGCTTGCAACGCCATTGTAACTCACCAATCCCAATTATCAGTCTGTAGCTTGGATCAATTCCGTGAACTCGGGTTTCGCGCCCAGCCTCTGTCGAATCTCCAACGTTAAGGGTCCAAAGCCATGCTCCCTATTTCCCCTCTAACCTGCTCCTTCACCACCGTTCCCTGTTGATGTAACCGGTACCATTTTTACTCAGCTGCTCAGACTAAAAGCCTTGAGTCAGTCTTGACCTCTGTCTTGCTTCCACATCTGTTCTGACTACACCTCTCCGTTATATCTACACAATATATCCTAAATCTGACCTCTTCTCCTCATCTCCATCCCTACACCTCTCCCACAAACCACGATTACTCGGGCTGAATTATTGCAGTAGCCTTCTAAAAGTTGCCTCTGTGTCAACCCTTGCCCCCAGTACTTTATTCTCAACACAGCGGCTAGAGAGATCTTGTTAAAATCTAACTCAGGGCTGGGCGCGGTGGCTCACGCCTGTAATCCCAGTAGTTTGGAAGCCCGAGGCGGGCGGATCACAGGTCAGGAGTTGGAGACCAGCCTGGCCAACATGGTGAAACCCCGTCTCTACTAAAAATACAAAAAAATTAGCCGGGCATGGTGGCGCGCACCTATAGTCCCAGCTACTTGGGAGGCTGAGGCAGGAGAATTGCTTGAACCCAGGAGGCGGAGGTTGTGGTGAGCCGAGATTGTGCCACTGCACTCCAGTCTGGGCTACAGAACGAGACTCTGTCTCAAAAAAAAAAAGAAAAAATATATAACTCTGATCATGTTCTTCCTCTACTCACTCTACTGATCCCATGTTACACAGAGAGAAAACCAGACTTTGGCTTCTAAGGATATACATGAATTAGCTTCTCATTCTATTCCAGTCACGTCTAATTCAACCGGTACTTGAGCACTTTATTCCAGTATCTGCTCAAGTATCACCTCCAGATATGACGTCCCTGACAACCTTGTTTAAAATAATACCACTCACATCACTCTACATCTCCTTAACTCAGCTTGCATTTTCTTTATAGCATGTATCTCTCTCAAGTATGTCTGTTTAATTATTTGTGTCTGTCTTCTTCACTAGAATGTAAACATTTTGAGAGAGAGATGTTGTTTTGGTCACTGCTGTATCATCAGGGCCTAGTACAGCACCTGGCTCAGGGCAGCTGCTCAGTTAATATTTGCTGCATGAATGAACAGCAGGATGAAGGCAGAACACAGGCAGGATGGTAGTGAGCTGAGTGAGCAAATGGCAAGAAGTCTGCCATCATAAGAGAGGGACACAGGAGAGAGACAGAGCTCTGATGGGGCTGGTGCACAGTGGCTACAAAGAAAGGTTTGGAAATCCCTGTTTCAGTACAAGGTCCGTGCGAGGAAGTTGAATTGTTTGTTTTTGTTTTTTTGAGACAGTCCCACTCTTTCACCTGGGATGGAGTGCAGTGAGTGGTGCCATCTGGTTGCTCACTGCAACCTCCGCCTCCTGGGTTCATGCCATTCTCCTGCCTCAGCCTCCCGAGTAGCTGGGATTACAGGTGCACGCCACTATGCCTGACTAATTTTTTTTTTTTTTTTTTTTTTTTTGAGGCCGAGTCTCGCTCTGTCACCCAGGCTGGAGTGCAGTGGCCGGATCTCAGCTCACTGCAAGCTCCGCCTCCCGGGTTCCCGCCATTCTCCTGCCTCAGCCTCCCGAGTAGCTGGGACTACAGGCGCCCACAACCGCGCCCGGCTAATTTTTTGTATTTTTAGTAGAGACGAGGTTTCACCGTGGTCTCGATCTCCTGACCTTGTGATCCGCCCGCCTCGGCCTCCCAAAGTGCTGGGATTACAGGCGTGAGCCACCGCGCCC